>NC_060122.1:777623840-777923840 GCF_021461395.2 Schistocerca americana
ACCTCTTGATGCCAACTGAGGAGCTTTTTTTTTTTTTTGGTCATCAGTCTACTGACTGGTTTGATGCGGCCCGCCACGAATTGACGTATTCCAATCTCTGTCTTCCTCTACAGTTTTTGCCCTCTACAGCTCCCTCTAGTACCATGGAAGTCATTCCCTCATGTCTTAGCAGATGTCCTATCATCCTGTCCCTTCTCCTTATCAGTGTTTTCCACATATCCCTCTCCTCTCCGATTCTGCGTAGAACCTCCTCGTTCCTTACCTTATCAGTTCACCTAATTTTCAACATTCGTCTATAGCACCACATCTCAAACGCTTCGATTCTCTTCTGTTCCGGTTATCCCACAGTCCATGTTTCACTACCATACAATGCTGTACTCCAGACGTACATCCTCAGAAATTTCTTCCTCAAATTAAGGCCGGTATTTGATATTAGTAGACTTCTCTTGGCCAGAAATACCTTTTTTGCCATAGCGAGTCTGCTTTTGATGTCCTCCTTACTCCGTCCGTCATTGGTTATTTTACTGCCTAGGTAGCAGAATTCCTTAACTTCATTGACTTTGTGACCATCAATCCCGATGTTAAGTTTCTCGCTGTTCTCATTTCTACTACTTCTCATTACCTTCGTCTTTCTCCGATTTACTCTCAAACCGTACTGTGTACTCATTAGACTGTTCATTCCGTTCAGGAGATCATTTAATTCTTCTTCACTTTCACTCAGGATAGCAATGTCATCAGCGAATCGTATCATTGATATCCTTTCACCTTGTATTTTAATTCCACTCCTGAACCTTTCTTTTATTTCCATCATTGCTTGCTCGATGTACAGATTGAAGAGTAGGGGCGAAAGGCTACAGCCTTGTCTTACAGCCTTCTTAATACGAGCACTTCGTTCTTGATCGTTCACTCTTATTATTCCCTCGTGGTTGTAGTACGTATTGCATATGACCCGTCTCTCCCTATAGCTTACCCCTACTTTTTTCAGAATCTCGAACAGCTTGGACCATTTTATATTGTCGAACGCTTTTTCCAGGTCGACAAATACTATGAAAGTGTCTTGATTTTTCTTTAGCCTTGCTTCCATTATTAGCCGTAACGCCAGAATTGCCTCTCTCGTCCCTTTACTTTTCATAAAGCCAAACTGATCGTCACCCAGCGCATTCTCAATTTTCTTTTCCATTCTTCTGTATATTATTCTTGTAAGCAGCTTCGATGCATGAGCTGTTAAGCTGATTGTGCGATAATTCTCGCACTTGTCAGCTCTTGCCGTCTTCGGAATTGTGTGGATGATGCTTTTCCGAAAGTCAGATGGTATGTCGCCAGACTCATATGTTCTACACACCAACGTGAATAGTCGTTTTGTTGCCACTTCCCCCAATGATTTTAGAAATTCTGATGGAATGTTATCTATCCCTTCTGCCTTATTTGACCGTAAGTCCTCCAAAGCTCTTTTAAATTCCGATTCTAATACTGGATCCCCTATCTCTTCTAAATCGACTCATGTTTCTTCTTCTATCACATCAGACAAATCTTCACCCTCATAGAGGCTTTCAATGTATTGTTTCCACCTATCTGAGGAGCTACTCGACCGAATAGTAGCGGCTCCGGTCAAATAAAACCGACCGGGAGAGCGGTGTGCTGCCCACTCGCCCCTCCTATCGGCATCCTCTCCTGAGGATGACACGGCGGTCGGATGGTCCCGATGGGCCACATATGGCCTGAAGACGGAGTGCTTTTTTTTTACCAGCGATCTTCGTCAGATGCTACTTGTAAGGTTGTTTGCGGAGTATATGTGAAGGACACTTTAGCGGTATGGTCGTGACCCGCAGGTGTCGGTGTGCCTGGGAGATGGCTCGAGCGCCACGGACGGCTTCACGACCATGCCTGTGGAGATCTGCAGCAGTGGCACCAGGTGTAGCGCGTCCAACATGACGTGCGTCGCACCGTCACAGTCTGACTGCCACACGCTGGACAGCGGCTTCATGTGCCACGCCACCGGATACCTTCCAGACCCGTACAACTGCACCGTCTACCACCTGTGCCTCGACGTCAACCGCCCTCCCTTCCTCACTGGTAGCTGCACTGAGGGCTGGGCGTACGACCCTCTCACCACTGACTGCAGGTGAGTGTGCCTGCAGGCCTGGCATTAACTGAATGTGTTTCTTAATTAGACAAGTACTTATTTTACGATGTAATCCCCTTTCCGTAAGTTCAGGACTTATTCATTTGGACGAAATCTAGATTAACTGATCAAAAGTTGCATGGGGGCTTAATTATTATGCAATAATTTTAGTAGGTGTGTGTCCGGTTACGAAGTCTCGTAACCAGTTGGCCCTGACTAGTATTAGTACGCAATCTGACTGCATAAAATAACAGTAAAGAATGAAGGGAAATTTCCGTTAACACAATTGATTATTTAAGTCCCCTGCAACTATAAAAGCTACGAAACAACAAAGCACAAGTGTAACTGTTCTGTGTGTGGTAGTGTGATTCAACGTACATGTATCTGGCACGGTTCTTCCTCAATACGACAAGAAATTTTAAACACCATTTACAATGACTAATTGAAAAAACAGAAATACTATAATTGCACATAGAAACCAGAATTACAAGTCTAATACATGAACACGAGCCAGATGCTTTGTTGACTGAACCTGTGACCAAGAGGCATTGTCATTAAGGAAATGTGATATAAAATTTTATTTTTGTTACCTCCATATATATTGACGAAAAATACACTGCAATCATTGCAACATCTTCCATCTATTCATTACACGAACCGAACAGCATCTACTCTCTCGCCCAACAGAACAACAACTGCACACGACATCCTCTGAACTAGTACTGCTCTCGACATCCTCTCAACAAGTACTGCCCACGGCAACCTCTGAATTACTACTGCCCCAGTGGAGGCGGCGGAATAATAATCTTTGGCGCAATCTCTGGCGCTGTGACTCAGTGTAGCCACCTTTCACGTAACCAAAGTTGACCGCTAGATGTCACGAGAGGCGGACCTGCCAATGCAAAAGGAGGCAGAGAGTACTGGAGTACTGTGTCAGCTGTAGTGAAGCAGTAACAGCAGTATAGATCAATCAGGAGAGCTTAGTGACTTCAGATGTGGACTGTTCATTGGATGTCGTCCGCCTCCATAGCTGAGTAGCACAGTCTGGCTTTAGCAGCTCAGCAGTGTGGTCGTCCCATATCACCACGTCTGGAGAGCACTGCTACTTTTGTTTACCTTATGTGGTCATTACTTGCTTGCCGTCTCATACTCCAGAGCAATGGTGAACAGATTCCGTAAATCAACACTCTGTTTCACGTTCTGCTGTAACTATGCAGGACTAAAGGCCCTTGAGGTAGAGCTCTTTCTTCGTGATGTAGCCAATATCATGGAAAATGACGTAGTGAGCATCCACTTATCAAATGGCTCTGAGCACTATGGGAATCAACTGCTGTGGTTATCAGTCCCCTAGAACTTAGAACTACTTAAACCTAACTAACCTAAGGACATGACACACATCCATGCCCGAGGCAGGATTCGAACCTGCGACCGTAGCAGTCGCACGATTCCGGACTGCGCGCCTAGAACCGCGAGACCACCGCGGCCGGCCATCCACTTATCAAGACCCGAATTGTTCACATGCCTAATCCAGCGTGATCGACTGTCCCCGCACCTACGTTAGCCCCCTGATGTGTTTTCGGAAGGATCTTATCACAAGTCGCGTCATTGGTGATTTTAACATGCAGTATAGTGCATGTTAAAGTCACCAATGACGCGACTTGTGATAAGATCCTTCCGAACACACAGCAGAGGGCTAACGTAGGGCTGGTGACAATCGATCACGCAGGATTAGGCATGTGAACAATTCGGGGCCAGCCGATGTGACCGAGCGGTTCTAGGCACTTCAGTCCAGAGCCGCGCTGCTGCTACGGTCGCAGGTTCGAATCCTGCCTCGGGCATGGATATGTATGATGTCCTTACGATAGTTAGGTTTAAGTAGACTGGTGACCTCAGATGTTAAGTCCCATAGTGCTTAGAGCCATCTGAACCATTTGAACAATTCGGGTCTTTGAACTGCCTTTCGAACTCCTGGCAGCCAACGTCATGGACGTCCTTAAGGCACCGTTCATGGCTAATGTAGCCGAACGGTGGGCACAATTTCGAACATATCCGGTCCTCAATGGCGTCCACCAGATAATCATAGACCTCCGTCGTTATGTGCCATCCTACCTCCAGATATGCGGCTCCCATGCGACAGCAGTCAATCACAGACTTGTTCAATATGCACCAAGAAAGGGTATCTTCGATCAGAATGTCTCCAGCATCGCTTCACACGACGGACATCCCTCCCTGTCTGCAACTCTAAGGCTCTCATTGCTCCTGCAACTTCGCACCACCGCCTATATCGGAGCCCTTATCGGACGCCACCAATACTACTGTTGCACAGCCTCCACAGTAAGAAACAGCCATGTCGGCACCAACGGCACCACCACTTGTAAATGCCGATCATCCCTTAGACGCCGGCTGTTGTGGCCGAGCGGTTCTAGGCGCTTCAGTCTGGAACTGCGCGACCGGCACGGTCGCAGGTTCGAATCCTGCCTGGGGTATGGATGTGTGTGATGCGCTTAGGTTAGTTAGGTTCAAGTAGTTCTAAGTTCTAGGGGACTGATGACCTCAGATGTTAAGTCCCATAGTGCTCAGAGCCATTTGAGCCATCCCTTAGACGACTTGATGGAGTTTACATCATTGATGGTACCAGTGACAGCCTCTGTGCTGAAACAATATGATTCGCTCCTGTCTGCCGAAGTGGACGGCTAGTGACAGAAGCAGCGGTCACCCAAGCGCCATAAACACAGACGTCACATTGTCTCCAGTCTGGATGCCTCACCTCCCAGTGACACCTCGGTTGCAGTTCCTATGGATGATGACCATGAGTCCACTGAAGTTGAGGTCACTAATGTAATCCCAACTCCTGTGAATGAACAGACATCAACCCCAACAACAAGTCAGAGGGCTATCGAACCAGAGGATGCATCCATCCCTTTGGACACTTCTTCATCAGTCAAAATCCTACAACACTGAAGCAGGAGATTCGCCGAGACTCTATTGGCGTTGGCGCCTCTGGCGGCCACAACCTAAACATACTTAGGCTACAACCTTGGGGGATAAATAGGATTTTGTATGACCTCATTGTTTGCCCTCAATTACCTACAACATTATACCAAACCTCGCCTTGCTGCGCTGCCAATCATACAGGATTGCAACAACCAGTAACATCCACATCAGTTCGACCCCAAAATTATCTATGTTATGAGGCGTGATCTTGGCATCCGACGTTGACATTGCACTCCTACAGGAAGCACAACTGGCTGTTCTACCTCACATTGCAAGATATATACATTACACCTCTGCTGGTGACCGACTTGGCAGGGGTGACTGCATACGTTTGTTAAGTAATTCCTGTTATGGATCTCTCCATTCTCCCAACAGCAATAGGCGCGGTCTTCTCCACTATGAAGTCATATACCATCAACATCTATCCCCACCTAGATCCACCCACCAACAGGAGAGAGCCACATTCTACTCCAAAGACATTGCTCTGTCATCCTTAGCGCGTTATGCTAGATGCATATTTGGAGGCGACTTCAACTGTGTCTTGCAACAGAAAAATCAGGCGCGACATCGGCTGTCTCTTGCAACAGAAAGATCAGGCGCCTCACTTTAACACCTCTTAAGAACTGTGCATGATTGTCTGAGACTTCCGGCTCAGTGACGCATGGGAAGAGAAGTGTGGCAATGCCTGTGGCCTCAAGCCATTCGGAAAGTCGACTTGATAGAATTTACATCTCCCGGGAGCTAGCATCTGATGTCCAAGACGCTGAACTGTGGTCGCTGGTTTTCTCAGACCACAATGCATACATCTGCACGATTCCACTCAAATCACAACAACCAGTCTGGCGTAGTCAAACTCTATGGAAAATGAACATCACACATCTCCAGGAGGCGGAAGTCAACAACGCATAACAGAGACTTGGACAACTTAAAAACGGTGATTACCCACTTACAGAACGACTACAGAAAGGTGGTTACAGTGTGTGAAGCCTCCTTACGGCAAACCCTGATGCGATACGGGAAGGAAAAGGCGAAATGGCGTCTATACACAATTTACTACCACTGTGCCATCCTCCAGGACATAGTCACTGAAGGACCCGACCTGACATTCCAGAGGAGCGGTAGCAGATAAAGGGGCGCATAGTAACGATGGCCCGCCGTCATCTACGGGGGGTCTTCGTGAAAACATGTCTACAAGACTCACTGGACCACGAGGAACCTACTACGCATCACATCGCAATCGACGACGACAGCTAATAACCAAACTCCTCATGTTACAGGGACAGACTCTCACCCAATAATCTGAAATAGTCTCAGCCATCACCGACCACTACCAAAACATCTATGGTGCTGGGGTTGCCAACACAACACCAACTGATCAGGTGTTGTCTTACATCACTCTCACCATACCAATGGAAGGAATACCCAATTGATGGAACTGATCACCAGGGACGAAGTGAAGGCTACCTCAACAAGGATGCAAATAACAAATCCCCCAGTATGGATGGTCTGCCTCTACAATTCTGACATACCTTCTAGATATTAATGGCCCCAAGATGGACAAGCATGTTTCAAGAACTTTTCACGCTGTGCCATGTTATCCTTCCCAGCTTTATCCTAGGCATCGACATTCCTATACATGAGCCACACGAGCTATAATGGTTACTGATTTAGTGGAACTATCAGCCTATCACAGACGTCAGTAATGCTCATAATTCGACTAATGATCGTCTGCACGAGTCTATACATTACTGTCTGTTCACCAGTAAACAAATTATATTGTAAGGTCGCTGAATAATATCCATAAAAACGATTCAAACAGTTTGGAGCATACATACGTTATTAATACTAATGAAACAAAACTTACAAATTTACGTGGTAAAGATTATGTCGAAGTTTTTGGTCGTATTGTACAACTTGTCTCAAACAATTGGAAACAATAAAAGTGTATATGTGTTGTACGAATGCAGTGCTGTATCTTTACAAGTTAATAAATGCAATGAATTATATGTGGTGTTCGAAATGCAGTGCTCTAGCATTAGACGATCTAAGATAGTTTGTGCATAGACGATCTTATTTTTGTTGCGCTATGTGACTTTGGGTTGTTATTAAACTGGAACAGACAATGCAGCTGAATTACTTATTTGGAGCTGTTAAATTATAATGGTATATTATGACACTGTGTAGAATGTATATACTATGTTGATTCCTTAGAAAATTTCTTTTTTATGCTATTGATCTGTGGAAGGAGGTGATAAGTTGGAACCTTTAGTAGTTTTACAGTATGCAATGTACGATCACAAGAGAATGTTAGAGGCTGTGTACACATAGCAAGACTCATTAGTTTAAACAGAGTAATTAGAACAGACGAGACATTTTCGTAGCATGTGTCTTATTACTTTGATATATTTTTGTTGATTATTATTATAGGCCATTGACATCATAGATCAGACAAGCACTTACCATAAAAATAGATGTGTTTACATATATATACGTATGTATGTATGTATGTCCCACATCTACTCCTAAACCACTAAACCGATTTCAGCCAAAGTTGGTACACATATTACTGTCCGAGAATCATTGCTGGGAAGATAAGAACCACTTACCCATCGAAGGGGTGGCGTGGGAGTGAAAAAGTAGTGTAGCCCACAACGCCCGAATACCTTTATTTGAGAAAGAGAGCACTTAAAGACTTGTAACAAAATTTTAACATAATTTCAAACCTTTTACAGAACTTTTTATCCATGATATCCTCCACAAAACGACGAAAAAAAGTGTATCGTTTACTACGTTTTCACTGTTCATGCAGTAAAACTGCTGCATGAAGCATGACGTTTTAACTTATTACTTCTTTAGAACTAATTGTGTTCGCGACACATTTCACAGAAAGTATTCGCATGTACCAATGATTGTACCATAAAATGTTGTCATTGTACGACGCATATTTCAGGAGATATGATGTCACAACTGCTGAAATGCGTGAAAAATTGTCGCATCAAGCAAGACGTTTGGATTTATTACTTCGTTGCTACTAACTCTATTCCAACACTTTTCGCAGGCATTATCCACACCAGCCGCTAAATGTATCTACAAAAGTGCATCATTTGGCGATACGTAGTACAGAGATGTGCGAAAAACTGTCGCTTATGTATGACGTTTTAATTTATCATTTCTTTACTACTAACTCTAATCACACCACGTTTCGTGGAAGTGTCCACATATGCCACTGAATGCACCTAGAAAAATATATCATTGTATGATACGAGATATGAGGCCATAAACACTGAGATGTGTAAGAAACTGCTGCATCATGTATGTCGTTTTAATTTATCACTTCCTTGCAATACATTCCGCAGATCATAGGGGAAAGAGATGATGGACTAATAGAAGATTGGAGTAAATGATACATACACAAGCAATGCTGGGTACTTAGCTAATATAGATCAGACTTTGGCAGACACTGTAGTTAAACTGCTTTATTGCACTTATTTAATGATAGTGTTATGACGCTGCATTTCGCTCAGCACATATATTTCGTAGCACATGATAACCTGTAAAAATACAGCATTGTGTGTCTTCTGAAATAGTCAGCTTTGATATGGTCTCACTTTTTACCAAAGTGCCTTTAATGGAATGGTAACTTATTCAGTGCAGAACTGACGGCCTTGTTTGAACATATGCTCTTCTCAGCGTACTTTTTATTCAATGACGAATTCTTGGAACAAACAGACTGCATCGCCATGGGAGCCCTTTGTCCCCTGTGGTAGCTAATCTTTTTATGGAGGATTTTGAGGAGAAAGCACTTGAGTTTGCTGTTTTAAAGCCTACGGTCTTATGGCGGTACGTGGATGATACTTTTGTTGTATGGCCTCATGGCAGACGGGAACTGGAGAAATTCCTTCATCACTGAAACTCGTTACATGAGAACATCAAATTCACGATAGAGATTGAAAAAGATGGCACTTTACCATTTCTAGACGTGCTAGTACGCCGTAAAAATGATGGGTCATTAGGACATTCTGTGTACAGGAAACCGACTCTCACAGATCTGTATCTCCAGGCGTCAAGCCGCCATCACCCAGCACAAACAGCCGGTGTTCTCAGTACCTTAATATATCGAGCGCATGTAATATCGGATGATGAAAACATCCACGCAGAATTAGAACACTTGGAGAAGGTTTTTAAAGAGAATGGCTACACTTCACGCCAAATAAGGAAGACCATGCGCAACTGTCATAACAAGAAGCAACGCACTGAGGACGCAGATGACGACTATAAATCAACTGCGTTCCTTCCGTACACCGGGAATGTGTCGTCGAAAATAGGCAGATTACTGAAGAAAAATAAAATCAAGGTTATCTTCCGTCCACCAGCAAAGAACCGGGCCCTGGTTGGATCCGTTAAAGACGATTTACAACTGAATAAAACAGGCGTCTACAAAATTCCCTGTGAATGTGGCTCTGCATATATTGGCCAGACGACAAGAACTGTCCATGAACGATGTACAGAACATGAAAGATACACCCGTCTGCGGCAACCGTCAAAATCGGCAATAGCAGAGCGCTGTATTTCTTTGGGACATTCAATGGAATACAATGGAACAAAAATTTTAGCTCCGGCTTCCGTATTTTGGGATTCTGTAATCAAAGAATCAGTGGAAATACGTCTTGCCGATAATCTTATAAATCGTGCCGACTTTCAGCTGGATAAAAATTGAAATCCTGTTATTAAAATTATACAATCACAGCGAAATCGACGGCGTCATTCGGTACTCAATGACTAGATGATCTTTTTACTTTCAACACCGAGGGCAGCACGTACAACTCGACTATGCCGCGCATGCGCTGTAGGATGCCAGTACATTTCGCATGCGCGAGATTCGACATAAATACCGCGGCTGCACCTGGGCTCTTCATGCCAGTGTATATTTTACCTCCATTTTCTCCCCTTACTCTGTTTTATGTTCCCCTTTTTTATCTCCTTATATATATATCATTTTATTCTTGTTTTAGTTGTCGTGTCACTCGGCTGAAGAGCGGCAGATTGTGCCGCTGACAGCCCTCCCCTGCCCATATGGGGCAGGGGAATGAAATCACAGTAAAGAAAAAAAAACTGGGCTCTTCAGTAGTTGTGTACTTACCTGATGATGGCCGGACGTATCTGGGCCGAAATATCTTGGCAGAATGTCGACGGGATCCGGCTGCATACCCGGAAATTATTAGAAGAAAAAAATACAGCATTATATTTGTACAATGCAGATACATTTTTGCTATTTCAACTATTTTTAGCCAACCTGTTATAATCCTAGCAGCACAGCTGAATTCGTTACATGTCTGTCAAGCATACTTCTTAAATACTCCAAACACTGAAACAAAGAAATGCTCACACTAACATCTTGTGTACGATTTCCTTTACAGATTTTCTGAATTTTCCCAGAATCATTCCATTGAACCTAAGTCTTTCACTCGCCTTCTCCAGCACTCATTTTATGTAACCGTCGCATTTCATATCGCTTCTTAGTATCATCGTCATCTTGGACAGTTTCCAGCCACTGGCTGGGTCTGTCGGGAACACAAGCCTCTCCATCGTGTACTGTCTTTCCACCATTCCCCCTCTTCCACCTTCGTCCAGTTCTCTCCTCTTCTCGTCACACATTCCTTCACTCCCTTCACCCATCTATCTCTTGGTCTTCCTCTGGGCCTCTTCCCCTCCAGTTGCAGATCAAACATCCTCTTTGGAATTCTTCCCTCATCCATTCTCTTTATGTGTCCATACCACTGCAGTCTCGATTTTTCTATCCTGTCCTGTACTGGTTCCTCCTTTAGTCTTTCCCTCACATACACATTTCGCAATCTGTTTCGTCTTGTTACACTCAACCTGCTCCTCTGGAACTTCATTTCACTAGCCTGTATTCTACTTTTGTCGCTTTTGTGCATTACCCATGTCTCACTTCCGTATGCCAATATGGGGACAAAGTAGGTTCGGTATATCATTCCCTTGGATTTCTGTGGCACCTCCTTGCTCCAAATAAGCCCCCTAATGCATTTGTAGAACTGCCCTGCTTTTCTGCACCTTTCATTTATTTCCATTGCGTTTCCCCCCTTACTTTCAATCATGCTTCCCAGGTACTTGAAGTTCTCTACCACTTGTAGTTTTTCCCCTCCACAAGTTATATCCACATTTGACCTATTCCCCTTCCTTGTTGTGACAATTATTTCACTTTTCTTTGCAGAGAAATGCATTCCATATTGTGCTGCCGTTGCCTCCCATACATCTAACTGCTCTTGCACCTCCTTCTCGCGATTTCCCCATAACATCAGGTCATCGGCAAAAAGCACTGCTTTCATTTTATGATCTCCAATTGCATCTGATACTTGCTGTAGGATTTCATCCATAACAATAATAAACAATAAAGGGGAAAGTGCACTTCCCTGTCGCAGCCCATTTTCCAGCTTGAACCATGCAGTACGTTCCCTCCCCACTTTCACACAACTCTCACTTCCCTCATACATTTTTCTGACTTTTCGTGTTATCTCTTCATCTATCCCTTTTGCGTTCAGCACATCCCAGAGCTTGTCCCTACAGATACTGTCATACGCCTTCTCAATATCTGAAAAGGCCATGATTAAGTCCTTCCAGTACTCATAGTGCCTTTCCTGCAGTTGCCTTACCGCAAATATGAGGTCCGTTGTTGATCTTCCCGGTCTGAAACCATACTGCTCCTCTTGCAGTCTACTTTCAATACTGCTTCTTATTCTCTTCTCCAGGATCTTTTCATAGATTTTTCCACAGTGGCATAGCAGGGTGATTCCTCTGTAGTTCTCACATCTCCTTTTATCCCCTTTCTTGAAGATCGGGACTATAATTCCTTTCTTCCAATCCTCAGGAATTCTGTTCTCCTTCCACACCACCCTCAGCACTCTGTATAGCCACTGGGTTCCTACTTCTCCTGCTGCTCGTATCATATCCACTGTTACTTCGTCCCAACCTGGTGCCTTGCCCCCTTTTATCCTCTTTATGGATTCTTCCACTTCATTCCAAGTTAGATCATCAATTTCCCCACTATTATAATCGTCTGCTGCCTTAGGCTCTCCATCGCTGTTAGTTACCCGCTTGGCGGCATTCAACAGATCTTCAAAGTACTCCTTCCAAATCTTTTTGAGCTCATGCATTTTCTCCACAACTCTTCCATTATTATCCATGATCCTCAGGCACTCGCTTCTGTCGTTCCTCTTATTTCTTACCATGGTGTAAAGTACTTTTTTGTTCCCTTCACTGTCCTCTTCTAACATTCTTGTCCATTTTTCCATCCACTTCTTCTTCTCCGCCCTTACTATGGTCTGTGCCGCTTTCTTGCTTTCCTTATATTTTACCCTAGCTTCCTCTGTTCGGGTCTGGAACCATTCTCTGAAGGCTTTGTTCTTTCGAAGTACTGCCTCTTTACATATGTTGTTCCACCATGGGGTTTCCTTACTTCTCCTCTTTGTGCTAGTTCTTCCGCACACAGTCTCAGCTGCCTCAACTAGGGCCCTCTTAAAATCCCCCCATTCTTCTTCCACTGTTCTCTGATCTTCCTTTGGCAGCTTCTTCCTGATCAGTGTCTGGTACTGGGTCCTCCGTTCATCCTCTTTCAGCATCCATGTCTTCAACCTTTTCTCCTGTATGTCTGTTGCCCTCCTATCTTTTTTCTCTCTCAGGGTGGCTACCAACAGCCGATGGTCACTGTCTAAGGCCTCAGATGGAATGACCTTAACATCTGTGAGGCTGCTCATCATCTGCCTATCCACTAGTACATAGTCTACTACTGAAGTTTGGGACCAGTCTCCACTGTACCAAGTTATTTTGTGGCTACTTCTCATCTTGTACCAGGAATTTGCGATCGCCAGCCCATTCCTCTTGCAGAATTCCAGCAACAATTTTCCTTCTCTATTTCGGTTCCCCCAGCCCTCTGGTCCCATTATCTCCTCGAATCCTTTCCTGTCTGTGCCAACATGTGCATTGAGGTATTGAGGTCCCCTATTATAATCTGATTACCTCCATTTAGCTGCTTTTGCATGTCATCTTCAAATTCCTCCTTCTCCTTTTTTGTACACCCCACCTGTGGGGCATATGCTTGGATGATTTCAATGCTTTTTCCTTTCACTCGTACTCTGGCTTTTATCATTCGATCATTGATACCTTCCACCTCCTCCTGCAGACCCTCTCTGACCACTATTGCTACTCCATTTCTTCCCCTCTCATTCCCTATCCAGTACAGTTTACATCCTTTACTTAGTGGTTTTTCACCAACTCCTCTCCACCTAGTCTCAGCAAGTCCCAAGATGTCCAATTTCCTCCTTTCCATCATTTCTACAATTTCTTCTAACTTCCCAGTTAGAGTCCTTACGTTTAAGGTGCCCAGTCGTAACCCATCTCGTAATCCTTTTCCATTGCTTGGTCGGTTTCCTTTAAATCCGTTCCGTGATCCGAGGCATGTTCCCTTTTTGAAGGCAGTTGATTTATCCACTACTGGCTTGCTAGGCCTATCGCAGCTTCACCAGAGCCCCGTTAGCCGTCACGTTTCAGGGTTCCCATAGGGCCTTCCCAGCTACCGTAGCGGTCCTGGGGCACACGAAGTCCCCGCTGTACATCGCCCCTATAGGCAGTCACCTACTTTGTGCCGTTGCCCATCTCCCACGACTTGGACGAGGGGTTGGACTTATGGGAGACGCTTCTTAGTATATTAGCCTTAAATTCACTACTGGCCATTAAAATTGCTACACCAAGAAGAAATGCAGATGATAAATGGGTAATCATTGGACAAATATATTATACTAGAACTGACATGTGATTACATCTTCACGCAGTTTGGGTGCACAGATCCTGAGAAATCAGTACCCAGAACAACCACCTCTGGCCGTAAAAACGGCCTTGATAACCCTGGACATTGAGTCAAACAGAGCTTGCATGGCGTGTACAGGTACAGCTGCGAATGCTGCGTCAACACGATACCACAGTTCATCAAGAGTAGTGACTGGCGTATTGTGAAGAACCAGTTACTCGGCCACCATTGACCAGACGTTTTCAATTGGTGAGAGACCTGGAGAATGTGCTGGCCAGGGCAGCAGTCGAACATTTTCTGTGCCCAGAAACCCCCGTACAGGACCTTCAACATGCGGTCGTGCATTATCCTGCTCAAATGTAGGGTTTCGCAGGGATCGAATGAAGGGTAGAGCCACGGGTCATAACTCATCTCTAATGTAACGTCCACTGTTCAAAGTGCCGTCAATGCGAACAAGAGGTGACCGAGACGTGTAACCAATGGCACCCCATACCATCACGCCGGGTGATACGCCAGTATGGCGATGACGAACACGCGCTTCCAATATGCATTCACCGCGATGTCGCCAAACACGGATGCGACCATCATGATGTTGTAAACAGGACCTGGATTCATCCGAAAAAATGACATTTTGCCATTCATGCACCCAGGTTCGTCGTTGATTACACCATCGCAGACGCTCCTATCTGTGATGCAGCGTCAAGGGTAACCAAAGCCACGGTCTCCCAGCTGTTAGTCCATGCTGCTACAAACGTCGTCGAACTGTTCGTGCAGATGGTTGTTGTCTTGCAAACGTCCCCATCTGTTGACTCAGGGATAGAGACGTGACTGCACGATCCGGATAAGATCCGTGTCATCTCGACTGGTAGTGATACGAGGCCGTTGGGATCCAGCACGGCGTTCCGTATTACCCTCCTGAACCCACCGATTCCATATTCTGCTAACAGTCATTGGATCTCGACCAATGCGAGCAGCCATGTCGCGATACGATAAACAGCAATCGCGATAGGCTACAATCCCACCTTTATCAAAGTCGAAAACGTAATGGTACGCATTTCTGCTCCTTACACGAGGCATCACAACAACTTTTCACCAGGCAACGCCGGTCAACTGCTGTTTGTGTATGAGAAATCGGTTGGAAACTTTCCTCATGTCAGTATGTTGTAGGTGTCGCCACCGGCGCCAACCGTGTGTGAATGCTCTGAAAAGCTAATCATTTGTATATCACAGCATCTTCTTCCTGTCGGTTAAATTTCGCGTCTGTAGCACGTAATCTTCGTGGTGTAGCAATTGTAATGGCCAGCAGTGTATCATGTGACATGCTCAACATGGTCACCATTAATCTTGTAATGAGATGCCATCGGTTTCTTTTCTGTATTAATATAAGGAGATGTGGAGGTAAGTTTTCTGATAACCAAGAATTTCCGCCACTCGCTCAGACTTTTCAGAGTGGTGGCCCCACTCCTCAGTAACAGTGTGCGTGTTGTGTGCGCAGCCTGACGCAGCTGGACCGCGTCTGCACCGAGGGCCCGGTGCCGGCCTGCGAGACGGTGGGCCAGAACGGCGCCATCCCGGAGAACCAGCACATCTACTACGTCTGCGTCAACACGGGCGGACACCTCAGACCCATCCTGTACAAGTGCGAGCACGGCCAGATCTGGAGCGACACCAGCGACGAGTGAGTACTGACCAGCTCCCGCTGCTACTTCCGGCACCACGCACAGCCGAAGCTGTACTCTTCTTCTGCCAGACGAGGCACCCTTCATTGCCTGGCACTGAGATGGTGGAGGATTTGAAGGCTGCGTCAAGGACACTTTCACGCGAGTACAGTTGGCATCTGTGTCTGTATTCTGAAAGCCAACTTCCGTTGCGTGGTGGAGAGTGCTTCTGCCGCCACTACCACTTCCACCGCATCCACGTTCCATTTGATAGTGTTTCCTATTTAGAAAGACCCTCGAAAAACATCCTCATCAGCTACAGTTTCACTGATTTTTTCATCATGATCATATATGGGAGGACCACACAATGAAACATGGGTGAGGTGGTTTGCATATCTCAACCGCAAAGGTAGGTGAAACCACAGCAGAGATGTAACAGGTGTTGCTACTCGCGGAGATCCAGTGTGGGGTGTAACTATCGCGTGGCAGCGAACTTTGGTAGATATTGTAATGTGTTAAAGCAGAACCGATTTACGCTGGAACAAAATATTAGTTCCAGTAGTGGCACGAGGTGCAAATCTGGCACTGTACACTTGTATGACGGTATGACATCCATGCTGCCATTTGACAAGCCATAACGTGACTGAAACTACGGCTGTCAAGAAAAGAGACCGTGCACTGTTAATGAAACTGTTATTTGAACGGTAACACTTAAAATGTTGCATTGAGAGAGTATCGCCGACTACAAGGTCTGGCGAGAGACACAATTTCAAAAATGGTTCAAATGGCTCTGAGCACTAGGGGACTCAACATCTGAGGTTATCAGTCCCCTAAAACTTAGAACTACTTAAACCTAACTAACCTAAAGACATCACACACATCCATGCCCGAGGCAGGATTCGAACCTGCGACCGTAGCAGTCACGCGGTTCCGGACTGAAGTGCCTAGAACCGCACGGCCACCGTGGCCGGCAGACATAGTTTCATTAAATGGTTTAAAGAAGATGATAATCAAATTCGAAAAAAAAAAATGGGTGAGCTTGGTGTGGCAACTGGAAGAGGAAGGTGTCCTATCCTGATGCAAGTTGTTGACTAGCCTACTGATGTTGTAACTGGCTGTGAAGCACGTGTCCCGGATGCCTGTGCAGTGCTACGAGAATTGTTAATCCAGTGGTCAATAGTACGGAAAGTTTTGCGGTCCATTTTACACAGGTGCCCTTTCAAGATTTAGACGATTGAAGCCTCATAATACGCAGCAACGTTCTGAGTTTGGGTCTTCAGTTTCCATCACGGATCAAAGTTGATGGCATATGGCCAGACAATATTCTGTGGAGTAACGTGGCACATTTTATACTACAGAGCGCAGCGAATAGACAAAAAACCGAATTCGGGGCACTGTTAAACCGCTTGTTGTGCCATTGCACTTGTTGTGTGTGACTGTGTGGTGTGGATCCATAAGCTCCTTTATTCCCGATCCGTTTTACTTTGAAAAGAATACACACACAGGACCCGTCAGGAGTACCACGAAGTCGGCACTTAATCAAGATCTACTTATACAGCACGTGATTGCTGCGCAACTGTGTGAAAACTTTTGTTTTCATACAAGATGGGGTAACACCTCATGTAGTGAAAGATCTGCTTAATACTACCTTCCACGAACGTGTTATCGCCAGAATTTTTCCTGATGCCTGACTTTCAAGACCGCCTCATCTGAATCCAGTTACTTTTGAGCTCTGATGATATTTAAAAGAACGCGTTTACCAGGAACACGTTCGGTCTTTACCTGACCTGAAGGCCAGTATACGGAAACACATTGCTCAGATTGCAGCGGAAACGCTGCGAGCAACTTCGTTTCACGAATGCAGCAACTCGTAAAGTCTTCGGTGCCCACATTGAACAAACTGTGTAAGCGGCAGTTAATAATAAATTCAATGTTATGTCTTTCTCTCTTGCTTGGCCCTGTCTGCCAAAGTCCGTTCCTGATCCATTATACACTCCTGGAAATGGAAAAAGAACACATTGACACCGGTGTGTCAGACCCACCATACTTGCTCCGCACACTGCGAGAGGGCTGTACAAGCAATGATCACACGCACGGCACAGCGGACACACCAGGAACCGCGGTGTTGGCCGTCGAATGGCGCTAGCTGCGCAGCATTTGTGCACCGCCGCCGTCAGTGTCAGCCAGTTTGCCGTGGCATACGGAGCTCCATCGCAGTCTTTAACACTGGTAGCATGCCGCGACAGCGTGGACGTGAACCGTATGTGCAGTTGACGGACTTTGAGCGAGGGCGTATAGTGGGCATGCGGGAGGCCGGGTGGACGTACCGCCGAATTGCTCAACACGTGGGGCGTGAGGTCTCCACAGTACATCGATGTTGTCGCCAGTAGTCGGCGGAAGGTGCACGTGCCCGTCGACCTGGGACCGGACCGCACGGATGCACGCCAAGACCGTAGGATCCTACGCAGTGCCGTAGGGGACCGCACCGCCAATTCCCAGCAAATTAGGGACACTGTTGCTCCTGGGGTATCGGCGAGGACCATTCGCAACCGTCTCCATGAAGCTGGGCTACGGTCCCGCACACCGTTAGGCCGTCTTCCGCTCACGCCCCAACATCGTGCAGCCCGCCTCCAGTGGTGTCGCGACGGGCGTGAATGGAGGGACGAATGGAGACGTGTCGTCTTCAGCGATGAGAGTCGCTTCTGCCTTGGTGCCAATGATGGTCGTATGCGTGTTTGGCGCCGTGCAGGTGAGCGCCACAATCAGGACTGCATACGACTGAGGCACACAGGGCCAACACCCGGCATCATGGTGTGGGGAGCGATCTCCTACACTGGCCGTACACCACTGGTGATCGTCGAGGGGACACTGAATAGTGCACGGTACATCCAAACCGTCATCGAACCCATCGTTCTACCATTCCTAGACCGGCAAGGGAACTTGCTGTTCCAACAGGACAATGCACGTCCGCATGTATCCCGTGCCACCCAACGTGCTCTAGAAGGTGTAAGTCAACTACCCTGGCCAGCAAGATCTCCGGATCTGTCCCCCATTGAGCATGTTTGGGACTGGATGAAGCGTCGTCTCACGCGGTCTGCACGTCCAGCACGAACGCTGGTCCAACTGAGGCGCCAGGTGGAAATGGCATGGCAAGCCGTTCCACAGGACTACATCCAGCATCTCTACGATCGTCTCCATGGGAGAATAGCAGCCTGCATTGCTGCGAAAGGTGGATATACACTGTACTAGTGCCGACATTGTGCATGCTCTGTTGCCTGTGTCTATGTGCCTGTGGTTCTGTCAGTGTGATCATGTGATGTATCTGACCCCAGGAATGTGTCAATAAAGTTTCCCCTTCCTGGGACAATGAATTCACGGTGTTCTTATTTCAATTTCCAGGAGTGTATAAGGAAACATGCTTATATGTCTTTCTTGAATTTACAGCACCAGATTTGCACTTGGCGGCCAAAATTGGAACCAGCTTTTTACCAGCGTAAATCTGTTGCGCATCAAACGCAACATCAACGCCAAGGTTCGCCGCCATACGATAATTACAGCCCACACTGCACCTCTGCGAGTAGCTGCCGTTTAATTACAACCATGCGGTGTCTGTGGAGAGGCCAGACAAAGGTGTGGTTCCTGTAGAGGGGTAGCAGTCTTTTCAGTAGTGGCAGGGGCAATGCTCTCCACGATGGCTGATTTAGCCTTTTAACACCAACCAACATGCTGTTGCTGTGTTGGTACTGCTAACGGCTGAAAGCAAGAAGAAACTACGACAGCAATTTTTTCCAAGGGCGTGCAGCTCTACTGTATGGCTAAATGATGATGGTATCCTCCTGAACAATATATCTAGGGGGTAAAATAATCCCCCATTTGGATCTCCGGGCAGAGACTACGTAGGACGGTGTTGGCATCAGGGAAACCAAGAATGGCATTCTACTGGTCAGATCGTGGAGTGTTGGATCTCATAACCTCGTACGTCGACAGGAGATTTTAAAAATGGGAATGGATAGCTTGAAGTAAAATGTAGTGAGAATTTGTGGATTAGTGACGTATGGTGGTAGAAAGAATAGGACTTTTGGTCAGGTCAGTACAGGATTATCAAGATAATATCAAGTGGAGGTAATGTGCGTAAACTGCTGTGAACAATATAGTGAATGCGTTTTCACAGACAAAGTAGAAACGAAGCCGACACTCACCACACAAGAAAAAGTTTGTATGCCAAATAGCTCCGCAGACGATTTAGAGATTGAGAGAGTGTATGATGATATAAAGGAAATTATTCAGATACTTAAAAGAGATGAAAATTAAACTGTGATGGTTGACTGGAATTAGATAGCTGGAAAAGGAACAGAAGAAAAAAGTAGAAGTTGAACATTGACAGGGGGAAGGAATGGAAGAGGAAGCCATCTGGTAGAATTTTGCACCCAACATATTTTAATCAACTCTAATACTTGGTTTAAGAATGACGAAATAAGGCTGAATCCGTGAAAGAAACCTACAGATACATGAAGGCTTCATATTGATTATATAATGACAAGAAAAAGATTTCTAAACCAATTTTTTAACTGTAAAGAATTTCCTACGGTAGATGTGGATTCTGCCAATAATTTAATAGTTACGAACTGCAGACTAGCACTGAAGAAACCGGAGAAAAGTAGGGAATGAAGGATAGGTGCCTGGATAAATTAAAGGAACCAGAAGTTGTTGAGTGTTTTACGGGGAACATTAGGCAACTTTGGACTGAAAGGAGGATAAGAACACAACACAAAACGAGTGGGTAGCTTTGAGAGATGAAATACGGAACACAACAGAGGATCACACAGGTAAAAAAGGAATTTAGAAAACCAAAGTGTAGTGGAAATCTTTGAATAACTAGGGACATATTGAATTTAAAAGCAAAAAGCAGAAAATATGAAAATGCAGCAAATGAAGCAGGTGAAAGGGAATGCATGCGTGTAAAATATTAGATTGCCAGAAAGTGCAAAATGAGTAAGCAGGAATGGCTAGATAACAAACAAAGGCTGCAGAAGTAGTAGATGAGTTTTGCTATTTGAGCAGCAAAATAACTGATCATGCCGAAGTAGAGAAGTATAAAATGCAGACCGGCAATAGCAATTCTTAACATCTAATATAAATTTAAGTGTTCAGAAGTATTTTCTGAACTTATTCGTCTGGGAGTATGGAATTGGAAAGTGAACGACAAGCGATTCAGCCAAGAAGAGAATGGAAGCTTCTGAAATATGGTGCTGTAGACGAATCTACATCTACATCATCTACATCAATACTCCGCAAGCCACCCAACGGTGTGTGGCGGAGGGCACTTTACGTGCCACTGTCATTACCTCCCTTTCTTGTTCCAGTCGCGTATGGTTCGCGGGAAGAACGACTGTCTGAAAGCCTCCGTGCGCGCTCTAATCTCTCTAATTTTACATTCGTGATCTCCTCGGGAAGTATAAGTAGGGGGAAGCAATATATTCGATACCTCATCCAGAAACGCACCCTCTCGAAACCTGGCGAGCAAGCTACACCGCGATGCAGAGCGCCTCTCTTGCAGAGTCTGCCACTTGAGTTTATTAAACATCTCCGTAACGCTATCACGGTTACCAAATAACCCAGTGACGAAACGCGCCGCTCTTCTTTGGATCTTCTCTATCTCCTCCGTCAACCCGACCTGGTACGGATCCCACACTGATGAGCAATACTCAAGTATAGGTCGAACGAGTGTTTTGTAAGCCACCTCCTTTGTTGATGCACTACATTTTCTAAGCACTCTCCCAATGAATCTCAACCTGGTACCCGCCTTACCAACAATTAGTTTTATATGATCATTCCACTTCAAATCGTTCCGTACGCATACTCCCAGATATTTTACAGAAGTAACTGCTACCAGTGTTTGTTCCGCTATCATATAATCATACAATAAGGGATCCTTCTTTCTATGTATTCGCAATACATTACATTTGTCTATGTTAAGGGTCAGTTGCCACTCCCTGCACCAAGTGCCTATCCGCTGCAGATCTTCCTGTATTTCGCTACAATTTTCTAATGCAGCAACTTCTCTGTATACTACAGCATCATCCGCGAAAAGCCGCATGGAACTTCCGACACTATCTACTAAGTCATTTATATATATTGTGAAAAGCAATGGTCCCATAACACTCCCCTGTGGCACGCCAGAGGTTACTTTAACGTCTGTAGACGTCTCTCCATTGATAACAACATGCTGTGTTCTGTTTGCTAAAAACTCTTCAATCCAGCCACACAGCTGGTCTGATATTCCGTAGGCTCTTACTTTGTTTATCAGGCGACAGTGCGGAACTGTATCGAACGCCTTCCGGAAGTCAAGAAAAATAGCATCTACCTGGGAGCCTGTATCTAATATTTTCTGGGTCTCATGAACAAATAAGGCGAGTTGGGTCTCACACGATCGCTGTTTCCGGAATCCATGTTGATTCCTACATAGTAGATTCTGGGTTTCCAGAAATGACATGATACGCGAGCAAAAAACATGTTCTAAACTTCTACAAGAGATCGACGTAAGAGATATAGGTCTATAGTTTTGCGCATCTGCTCGACGACCCTTCTTGAAGACTGGGACTATCTGTGCTCTTTTCCAATCATTTGGAACCCTCCGTTCCTCTAGAGACTAAGATTTGATGGGTAGATCGAATAAAAAACGAGATGGTGACTCTCGAATTGAAATTTATGAGACAACTTGACTAAAGGAAGGCATTGGTTGATGAGACACATCCTGACGCATCGAGGAGCAGCTAATTTGGTACTGGATGCAAGTGAGGGGGTAAACGTTCTAGAGGGAGACCAATACTTGAATACTGTAAGCAAATTCAAATGGATGTAGGTTGTGATAGTTATGCAGAGATGAAGAGGCTTGCACAGGATAGACTAGCATGAAGAGTTGCACCAAACCAGACTCCAGGCTGAAGACCACAAGTTCAACAACGATAATGTGGGAAGTAGTAGTATACTGCCTCACTCTTCTTCGAACGTACCCTCTCGTAAACTTTTCGCGATGCATAAGCCCTCTCTCACAGCGTCTACCACTAGAGTTTGTTGAGGAACCCCATAATACTCTCGCGCCTGCTAAACGATTCCGTGACGAATAGTGCCGCTTTTGTCGGATCTTCTGTATCCCTTCTATTAATCCAGCATGGTAATGGTTCCAGATTGATGGGCAATACTCAAGAATATGTCGTACAAGTGTCTAGTAAATTATTTCTTTCATCGATGAGTTACTTTTCCATAAAATTCCTCCAGTTAGCCTCATCCTTTCATCTGCTTTTCTTATAATTTATTATAGGGTAGGCTGGGGTAAATCCCCGTAATTTTCAGTTTTTCTACTATTGTAGTCAACGGTGGGTGAATTTCCTGGCGATTTCAAATTGAAGCCATTGGTTTGGTTTTACCTATAACCCATCCAATTTCCAGCTCTATCTCATTATTAATGACAGAGAAATTTACTATTTAGCTAAAAGAAAAACTACAGGGTTGTACTCCACAAAATGGGGTCTTTACGCTACTTGAGATAAACATGGATAACAAAGGCTGACTGCATAATAAAAACACTTGAAATAACTCTTTGTATTATTGGTGTATTTTAGCGAAGTTACCCAACACATTATTCAACTGAAATGTTTCGTAAATGTGAAAATCATACTCAAACATTCTTGTACAAAAATTATACTTTCTTCTCCATGAAAGGAAGATTAGTGTGGTAATCTGAAAGAGTTCAGTTACCGAGGCAAAGCTGTCTGGGCACCCAGTAATTAAGTACGTACTTTATGTCCTCTGATTCTCCCTTGAAGTCCCAGGCTCTTGTTCTTGCTCTTTTTTTTCTCCTTTTTCGGATAGTTGTTCGTCAATTGGTAAGTCCACATCTGTATCGGATGTGAGAGGTCTGAATCTGAAGAATAGTCAGCTGGCTATTTGATATGTTTGCTTCCTTTTTTTTGGCTTAGATGTAATGAAACCTAGCTTACGTCGTTTAGTTTCTATAACACATTGTTTTTTTTTCTTTTCTTTGGCACACCTTTCCTTGTAAGTAGCAACTTTTCCTTTTCCCATGCATTCTTTCTCCATTCAATGTTAGAAACACAGATTTCATTCTCTGCCAGGAAGTTTCCCCTAAATCTTTACTTTAGACGGAGGAATTGTATCTTCAAGTAGGAGAATCTCACGTAATGTGGATTGAATATCATCTTAAGCCGAAATTTTCATTGAAAACGTGTCATCACATTGTTGGAGCTGCGAGGATTTACCCCAAAACATCTGCGGGGATCTTCCCATTTTGCCATTTTCTGACAAATGTGCCCATTTCACCGTTTTCTGACAAATGTGCCAGTGCTGATTTTGGGGGCCAAAGCGAAAGTGAACCTTAAATGCAGCAATGTCAACGAGTAATTCGTTGATCCTTTTTATCAGATTATGCATTATGCAGTGTTCAAGTTAAATATTAGAAAAGTTACACGTAAGTAGTAGAAAACAGAATTACCTCAGTTTCACACCTCTGGAGCGACCGTTCGGGACGAACTTTCATGGAACAGCTTAAGTTTCAATAAGACAAAGCTGCCCCCTGGTGATCAACTTCTGAATCGATGGCCCCTCACAGGGCTTTACTCCCACCTACTCTATATAGTGATTACACTTTAGGTCGCTCCGGGCGGTTACTGCCAGGTATTTTACGATAGTTACTGTTTCCAGGGTTTTGTCGCCAAAAGGGCAACCAAACAGTAGCGGTTTTTTACCTGTTTCTGTGAAGTACCCTACGTTTACTTACGAAAATGCCAAACGTCAACCCCTGAATCAATAATCCGTGCTGTAGTATCCTTGACCCCGCTGTAGAGTCTTGTACCAAGGGAACAAGAGAGAGGATCCAGAATGAGAGTTCTTCACTCTGCAGCGGAATGTGCGCTGATATGAAACTTCCTGGCAGATTAAAACTGTGTGCCGGACCGAGACTCGAACTCGGAGCCTTTGCCTTTCGTGGGCAAGTGCTCTACCAACTGAGCTACCCAAGCACGACTCACGCCCCGTCCTCACAACTTTACTTCTACCAGTACCTCGTCTCCTACCTTCCAAACTTTACAGAAACTCTCCTGCGAACCATGCAGAACTAGCACTCCTGAAAGAAAGGATATTGCGGAGACATGGCTTAGCCACAGCCTAGGGGATGTTTCCAGAATGAGAGCTTCTGTAAAGTTCGGAAGGTAGGAGACGAGGTACTGGCGGAAGTAAAGCTGTGAGGACGGGGCGTGAGTCGTGCTTGGGTAGCTCAGTCGGTAGAGCACTTGCCCGCGAAAGGCAAAGGTGCCGAGTTCGAGTCTCGGTCCGGCACACAGTTTTAATCTGCCAGGAAGTTTCATATCAGCGCACACTCCGCTGCAGAGTGAAAATCTCATTCTGGAAATATCCCCTAGGCTGTGGCTAAGCCATGTCTCCGCAATATCCTTTCTTTCAGGAGTGCTAGTTCTGCATAGTTCGCAGGAGAGCTTCTGTAAAGTTTGCAAGGTACGAGACGAGGTACTGGCGGAAGTAATGCTGTGAGGACGGGGCGTGAGTCGTGCTTGGGTAGCTCAGTCGGTAGAGCACTTGCCCGCGAAAGGCAAAGGTCCCGAGTTCGAGTCTCGGTCCGGCACACAGTTTTAATCTGCCAGGAAGTTTCAAGAGAGAGGATGTTATTATGGGTGACCGGTATCCTCTTTCTACAACACAATGCATTAACATTGTTCTTTATTTACAAGAACAGGAAGCTACTTATCATGATCAGAGTTCATGTATTGTGGTACCCACTCAGTAATGGTCTCGATCTGGTGCTATACACTCTCGCAGCCGGTGATGTGAACTGACAGAAGCCAGCTGGAATGCAAGTTAGTGACTGAGTTAGTGAGGCCCTCCGGTCACCGACGGCAATCTAAATGCCTGCTGTCGAGAGGGCGTTGGCGGCCTGTTGCTTGTCGGTGTGTCTCTGGCCTCTCTCGTGATAGGCGCGCTTGATCGGTGGCCCACTATCGAACTTCGCGCTACATCTTTGCCGACCGGTGTGCTGGTGGCAGCTTACGCCAGCACACATGTTCCATCGGCACACCTGCATTGCGCTAGTTGTCTGGTATTGCTTTGTTCCTATAGATTGTTTCTATACAAAAAGTACTGGGTTACAGACATATGATTCCTCTTCAACACCACTCACAGTGACTTATAATTCAGTACATTTCGTAGTTACAGTTAAAATAGATGAAATGGAGTTGGCTGCTTTCTGGTGTTCAGAGAGATAAAAGGAGGTAGTGGATACATCCTAGAACCAAAGGCCAGGCCCGTCAATGAGACTTCTTTCTTCTTTACTGAGTGAAAAAAGGCGACTTGTAAAGCTTTACAATTATAAGTGAATTACCTTAGGCACTATGAAGCACCACTAAACAGGACACACTTGGTTATAGACGGAAATGGTCTTCATAAGACTGCTGGAAATGTAACATATTTACTTTTTCTACGACATTATTTCTGATATATAATCTCGCACTGCAAACAGTAGGATTTTGGGCCAACATACAATTACGGAATCAGAATAAAATTAACTGCAAAAAAATAAAGTAAGTCAATTCTAATGCAAATTTTGTCGACTGCAGAAACAAATTGTGGATTACACTATAAGATCATTACTAGCAGCATTTCATTATAAAACAGATATTATCAGAGTTATTGTTGTGTTTGCGTGTGACTCGACAAATCGTATGAAATGTTTCTGTGGCGATTACACATATTGTCAGGGATGATGAATAAGGGTAGTTGTGTCAGTTTAAGCGTAGAACACTAAAGAGGGAAAACGTTACATTGTTACTAAACCATCGTAAATTTTACTCCTCCTTATTTTATTCTAGGAAGTCATAATTTACAGTTTATCCACTATTTAATTACAACTACAAGGTCCAGTGGTATGTCACATACATAATAAGTACAAACTGTACCGTTTTACACCCTCTACTTACGATAACAGATTGGCGGGAATCGCGAATTGGTAGGAACTGCAAGAGTATTTTACGAGGGCTTAATAATCTAGGATTAAGGTATGGAGCCACAGACAAGAAACGACCGAGATACGAAGCCAAACACGCTGTGGTACAACTGCCGAAGCCGATGCCGATTGTTCGATGCAACAACTTGTTTAAACTCAGTTGCCAAAAGTCATGAGAAATGTTGTCCCATTTGAAGAAGGGCTCCTTACTGCGCCCGAAAGCTGCAGTCAGATGCTGCGAGTTTAAACACGATATCTGAGCACTCTGTTACAGGCAGGTGTGTAGTCAACACGGCAGCACGCCTCGAGTTAATCCACACTGAAGTAGGATGATAAGTGGTACAGGGCGCCTGAATCATGATACCATATCGAAGATTACACAAGAATTCGGGTCACTGGACTGGCTTTCTGGTGGGAACGGTTCAAATCCGCGTCTGGACGCCCAGATTTAGGTTTTCCGTGATTTCCCTAAATCGCGCCAGACAAATGCCGGGTCCTTTGACAGGGCACGGCCGATTTTGTTCACCATCCTTGAAACAATACGAGCTTGTGCTCCATCTATAATGACCTTGATGTCGACTGAACGTAAAACCGTAACGTTGATTCCTTTCTTCTCTTCGCCTCCGCAGAGACGTACGGGTCTACCTGTTGTGAGTCATATCGGCACCATTTCGGGTGTGGGGTGTCAGTGTCCATTCATACCGAGACAATGCTGAGACAAAACCACAGCGTAGGCTTCACCAGTCGACGATAGACTCGTGTCTCTAAGGTCGCGTTCAGAGGGGCACAGACAATGGTTGGCAGACGCAAACGACACAGGCCGATCCATAACATCGACCGACAGTTTGGTCACAGTGTGTCGCTCCCCTTCATAAATATTTGGAGGGGTCAAGGAGATTAGGATGGAGGTTAAAATCTATTTCAACCTTTGTGGGCTGGTTGGATGCCACGATACCAATGTTCTTGGGGACGAGTGCTGCATTGCAGCTTTTGTATTAAAAATACGCCAAATACATCTGAATGAGCTATGTCATCTCGAAAAGAACGTGGCGAGTGCTGAACACTTTTTCTTCAGTTACTGGAATAACAGACAAGTTCTACGGATATATGAAATGAAGGCAGAAACGCTCTATTACGTTCTCATGATGATTCGTCTGACATTGAAAAGTAGGATTACAAACACTCTACAAAACTTCAAATAAATTCGGCAAAATAGACATATGTCAGTCAACCTTCTGCAAATATCATTCGGCATATCTGTGGAAGACAAACATAAATTTTAAAGCAAGATACTCTGAACACCTAAAGCACTGAAAAGTAGAAACACTTAAGGGGTTGTTATAAATAAACAGATTCAATACCCAACGAGACGAAGTTAGGTTACATTAATAGCATATTACGAAAGGGGATCGCAAGATTTGTACAAACTATCGAGAAATTTATGTCACAAACACATTAATCAGAATTTTTGCGAAAGTAATTAAAAACAAACTGGAAAAAAATTTTAGAATCCAAGGAGAACAATGTTGTTTCACGGCTGGGAGATCATGTGTAGAACATATTTTCACATTATGACAGATTTTGGAGAAACGTAGGGAAAAAATCAAAAAATATAGGATTAATTTTCATAGATCTAGAAAAAGCGTATGGTACTGTTCCAAGAATATTACTTTGGAGAGCACTACATATGGCAAACATAAACCCTTCCTTGATTAAAATAATACAACAGATGTATGAAGATAACATTTGCCAAGTGAGAGTTGGTAATTAACTTTCACAGAAATTTAGAACAAGTAAAGGCCTTTTACAAGGCTGTCCCATGTCAGCATCATTATTTAAAACCTGTATAGATATGAGCCTTAGAACATGGTCTCGTAAATGTAATAGTATGGGATTGGAAATAAGAAATGGAGTTTACCTACATCATTTATTGTTTGCTGATGATCAAGTAGTCGTAGCATAAGATGGGGAGGATGCTAATTATATGTGCAATCAACTAGCAGTAGCATACAAAACTTGGGGTTTGAAGATTAATACCAAAAAATAGAATACTTGACTAACGATTCAGATGAGCTATACCCTGAAGGAAAGAAAATCAAAAAGATAAGCACTTTCTGTTATTTGGGATCCATTTTAGAAATCGAGGGAAAATCAGAGTCAGAAATCAGTAAAGGAATTAGTAGCGGACGGAAGGTCATTGAGATGCTTAACTCAGTCTTACGGAGCAGGAATGTAATGAGCAGAACTAAAAAATTAATATACAAATCCACATTAGAGAGTGTGGTTCTATATGGAACGGAGACCTGGACAATTAACCTGAAGCACAATAAAAAATTACAAGCTCTAGAGATGGACTTCTGGAGAAGATCGGCGAGACTTTCCAGGAAAGAGAAGATAAGAAACACCTAAATAATAAGGAGAATGGAAATAAAAGAAAAAATACATGACGTAATGGGTAGGAAGAAATTACAGTGGTACGGACATGTACGACGAATGGAGGAAACCAGAATACAAAAATTGATACTGGAGTGGGAACCGGAGGGGAGAAGAAGAAGATGATGACCTGTGACAACGTAGCGCCAAAATGTACAGCACACAATGATAATGGCCGCAGTGGAAGAGGACAGACAAGATCGAAACACCTGGAGGAATATTTTGAAAATATAGTTTAAGAACGTTTATTATTTGTATATTAATTTCCGAGTTAATTATTATGTTGGAAATAAGCCTCTGTAATGAGGAGAAGCTCAAAATAATAAAATAATAATTAAACTTTCACTGCTTGAGAGGACCCCCATGAACAGCGAGCGATCGTATGACAATGAAACTTCGTGGAAACATTTGTAAGGACATATGGAAGAAAAATAGCGAATAAGCCATAAATCTGAATTTCCACATGTGAGGGTAACATTTGTTAACTGCGTATCATGTTTACGTTGAAGCTCACAAACGTTCCTCAGTGTGACGATCATCTGCGTCCACGACAGTCTGGAATCCCACTAGAGATGCCATTTCATAATTGTTCGCAGCACTTTTCGAACAGTGGGCCATGGCATGTTCACCTACTGTGACACACCTCTACAGTGGCTCAAGTAGCGAAAGTTTAATCATGACCACCCTGTATATCATAATAGTAAACCACCCGATATAACAGAGTCACCATCTGTTGGCATAAAACTCCCAGTAAACAGTGATGATGACTCAGAGAACTAATACCCAGCTACCACAGCCCAAAAAAGATTCATTGCAGTAACTTTAAGCATAACATTCGCCACCTATTTGCCTTGAGATAATTATTTTTCAGGTTATAATTCACGCCTAAAATTTCCGATAAATGTTTTTCCTACTTGTTGTTTCCAATAAATCTGCGATTTCAGCCCACTGATCCCAGTTATGACATTTTTATCCTCAGGATGCCACAAACTCATCCTTCTTGGACTAAACTTAACAGTTTCTCATAGTCTGTATTTCGTGTGTGAGAACGTCCGAAGGACACAAATTGATTTGAATTTCACCGTTTGTCGTCCGAAGTCTGTATGTTCTGGCGGTGAGATCGGCCGCAATCTGACCCCGCCGATGTCGGTCGTCGACAAAATAAATCGTTATCGATACCACCGTGACCGCAGCCTAAGCTGGTGCACTGACATAGAACTCGGAGAATGGAACAGGCCCATAGATATCCTCGCTGGACAATGAAACATTGGCGACGAGTTATAAGGTCCGATAGATTTCGATTTCAGTTCCAGGTGACTCATTTATGGTCACAATTAGGCCCCATCCTCCGGCTACAGGTGCACGTTATACTCGTATATACATTCTTGTGGACCGTCTGAATCATTTTGCGACGTGAGAGCACACTGATGGGGACGCCATGTTTCAACAGGACAATGAGACATGTCGTCTTTCTTTGGTTACACGAGAGAAGGTGAGTTGGTACATATTCCAGTGAACTGACCATCATGACTTTCCCTGCTCTCTCCCCAGTGTAGGCCTAATCTTACTCTCCCACACATCACTATTAAATTTCTCTTAGTTCCTTCATTAGTTTCAAATTGTTCAGGAGGCGTAAGGTATACCCTTTCAGACCTGGTGGTCACAATTGTGTACATAAAGTTTGTTCACTAATATTTCGCTGGCAAGAAATGTCAGGTGCATCCAAACTCACTGTGCACATTTGTGTATGTTTCTTTTAGCCATGCTCCAGCTGCTGCTGCTCTCTTGTGACCAGTCTGTGAACCACATAGTAAAATATACTCTCTGGTGTTATCTCTCGGTGGGAAGCCATTACTCATTGACTTTATTGCTATAATAGTCACGTTGTAGGTTTTGTTAATGAATGTTTTGTGTGGTTTCCTTCTTTTGGAAACATTAGACATTCTTTCAGTGGAATTTTCAGCAATTTCATTCAGTTCATATTTGTGTTATGTATCAAGAAATTTAATCTGCACATTTGTGTACAACAGGTCCTTAATGGTGTATATTAGGAAAAGAACCTAAAATGTGCCTCAGCTGTATTTGCATGGCTATGGTAGTTATACGTGGTATTTTTTCAGTAATTTCAGTACCAGCAGCAAGGAGGAGAATAACTTGGCCTGTACATATGATTTTATTTTATATTGCTGGCTTTTGACTTACAAATATGGATAAGGAATATCTTTCTGTGGATAAAGATTGGGACTTAATTATGGACATAATTGAAAATAGTGACATTTCTGACATTAGTTTGAGTGGAGGTGAGGATGACAGTGTACCACTTATTGAAAGGCAAGCTCCACAAATAGTGAAACGTCTTGGAGCAGATAAATTGGGCATGAATGATGTGCGTAGAGACACCATATCTGAAGATGAAGATGATGGAGAGGTGGTGGGTGCTGAAATGAATTTTTTGTACAATGAAAACAACCTAGAATTGAATAGCCTGCGTGACAACATATTGGTGACACCTAAAGAATCCTTAAAATGGAAACAAAAGTCTCTAAGTACCATGGCAGAAACATACAAAGCTCCAAATTTTGAAGAATCTGTCTTGTGTTCTCCAATACAATACTTCAAAAGATATATACCAAATGGTTTGTTCACTAGCTTGGCAGCACATACTAATATTTATGCATTACAACAAGGCAAATCCTCATTCAAGAAGACAACTCCTCAAGAACTAGAGGTACTACTTGGTTTGCATATATTGACTGGCGCTTTGAAATTTCCCAGATTACGAATGTATTGGGATATAAGCCTGAAGGTAAATGTGTGTTGGTAAAACATGTCACGAGACAGATTTTTTGAATTACGAACAAATTTACACTCGGTGAACAATCTGGAGAAGCCACCTGCAAATAAAGATAAATTTTACCAAATCAGGCCAATTTACACAGCCATTCGAAAACTCTGCAGTGAACTTCCTATAGAAAAGAATGTTTGTGTGGATGAAGGAATTATTCCTTTCACTGGGAAGTTTTCTGCAAAGCAGTATGTCAAGGGGAAACCAAGTCCATGGGGAATCAAAGTCTTCATGATGTGTGGATGTTCTGAAATCTCAAGGCATCAATGCAGCAGGCACTGTCCGTCAAAACAGATTTGGAAAGAACTTGCCTTTTTCAGATGATAGAACAATAATGAAACAAACCAGAGGTTACTGTGAAGAAATCACTAGTGTTGATGACATTACCATGTGTAAGTGGCTAGACAATAGGCCAGTTGTATTGTGGTCAAACTTTGTTGGTAAAGGTTCAGTGGATGAAGTTGAGCGTTGGGGCAAAAAGCACCATAAATATTTGAAAGTAGAAAGACCTGAAATAGTGAGAAGATATAATCATGCAATGGGTGGTGTGGATCTATTTGATCAATTGATAAGCCACTACAGAGCTTTCATAAGATCTCGAAATGGCCTTTGCGTATGATTTTTCATGCTGTTGACTTTGCCATCATGCAAAGTTGGTTGGAATACATATGAGATGCAGACAACCTGTCTATCTCAGAGAAGTAGCAAATGGACCTACTTTCCTTTCGTATCAGGGTAGCAGATGAATTGATACTGTGCCTGAGGAAAGAGACTGAAAAGAAGAGGGGGCATCTGTCTGATGAAGGACTGGCTTCAGACATGAGAGTCATACCAAGAAAAAGAGGAGAATTACGACCAGCTACAGAGATACTGTTTGATTCCATTGACCATTTGCCTTTGCATGATGAAGGAACTCCAAGTCGCTGCAAATTTCCAAAATTTTAGAATTCAGTGCAGAAAATGTAAAGTACATTTGTGTCTCTAAAAGGACAGAAACTGTTTTTTGCAGTTTCATACTAAACCTTAAAATCTGTGTGCTGACCAATGTTGTTTAAATAAGAACTGTAATTTGGAATTTTTTTATTGTTTCTTCTATTTTAAAGTGAAATAAAGAGTGACATACTTGATCCCTACTGTTAACCTCCTTAATGTATGACATGAAGCTCGAGACCTGATGAACACAATTGTATACATTAAATGTCTAGAAGACTAGAGATCATGTGACATTTTGTCAGGAGACTCACCTGAATGTAAAAATCATGATAGTCATTTTTTATAAGTGAATAAAAAATCAGGTCTGAAAGGGTTAAACCAAGGTCCCAAGTATTTGAACTGGTCTACTCCGTTGAACCTCTTGCCATCTATCTCAAGAAATTCTACCTGCTCTTGTCTTCTTCCTAATTGCATGAACTCTGTTTTGTCTCGATTCACTTTGAGTCCTACCTTCTGTGCATTATTGTCCATTTTCTGGTACATTTTTTTCAACTCGTGCTTTGATTCACTTAATAGTACTATGTCATCTGCATATGCTTGACAACTGAAGTTACCGTCCATCTCTATTCCAGCCCACTCCTGTTGCCTACACTCTTTTATTACTTTCTCTAAAATGTCATTGAACAGAACACTTGAGACCATTTTCTGGCACATTTCTTTCAACTCGTGCTTTGATTCACTTAATAGTACTATGTCATCTGCATGTGTGAGACAATTGAAGTTACCGTCCGTCTGTACTCCAGTCCACTCCTGTTGCCTACACTCTTTTATTACTTTCTCTAAGATGACATTGAACAGAACACATGAGAGAGCATCTCCTTGTCTGAGGCCCGTCTCAATCTCGAATGTTTCTGATGTGGCTCCTCGGAAACGTACTGCTGCCTTTGACCCTTCCATACAAGCTTGCACCATTCTCACTAGCTTCTCGGGGATTCTGAAGTCCCGCATTGCATTGTATAGGCTATTCCTGTGGATGCTGTCATATGCACGTTGAAAATCGACGAACAGTCTGTAGACATCGTTAATATATTCCCAATGATTTTCAAACAATTGTCTCGATGTAAAAATGTGATCTATTGTCGATCGGTTTGGTCGAAAGCCAGCTTGGTACTCTTGTATGTTGTTCTCTATGAATGGTTGTAATTTTCTGAGGATAATGATGGACAGCACCTTATACGTTACATTCAACAAGCTGATTCCTGTGTAGTTATCTCATTCAATTTTGATTCCCTTCTTGTATATTGTGCATGTTATAGCCAATTTCCACTGTTCTGGCAGTGTCTCTTTCTTCCATATCAACTGGATCAGTTTATATATCTCTAAGTGTAAGCTCTCACCTCCCTCCTTGATTAATTCTGATGTTATTCCGTCCTCCCCTGGGGCTTTGTTGTTTCTCAGTCCTTTGATTGCGATTTTCACCTCTTCTTCATTAACTTCCCATCCGAAGAAGAAAGTTTCAGAATTGTAACTTAACATTGAGCAATCAGATTTACATTTCTGAACATTCATACTTAATATGTGTGCTCTTTTTTTTCAGGTGTATCGACAGTGCTCTCTTCAAGGAAAACTAGAGACGGCAGGGATGTGTAACTGGCATTGAGGAGGTGATACTCAACAAGTTTCGTCGCTTCCCTCGAACTACAGCGCCTTCCCTCTTATGAATAATTGCCCGTAGCGTATAACTTAGTCATTTACGGAATCGTATGGAGTGCACCTGCAATGTGGAATAAGCAACTAACTAATAAAAAAGCAGAACTACAAACAACGACTCATTGACGATAGAGGCCACTGACCAAATAATTTCGACTCCGCGGATTTATGAAAAGCATAGTCAAGTTCCAATTCATTTTCCAATAAACAACTGCATTTGGAAATGGGTTGAGGAATAATTGGCTTCCATCGCATCAAATTTTGATTCTTAATGTCGACACACTTCGCCGGTATTTCTGAAATATATACAGACCGTTACCCACAGGAGTAATATCTGCTCATTTGACATTAAATTTTAGAATATTTCTGCGCCAGACATAGAATTATAGATAGATTGGTAAAGCTAGTCGATTTGCATCCCCAGTTAGATACTGTAATTGAATACATTGGATAATTTAATCGCAAAAAGGATATTGCAGTTTAAGGTCCAAAACATCCTTCCCTATGATCGACAGAGTATCGTGCCTCAGTTGCTCAAGTATCTAGCAGTAAGAAAGCGGCTGTTTGCCACGGTATAGGGCCGTTTGCTTTACCACTCGTAACTAAAATTTATAGTAATAGATAGCAGTGATGGTATCTCTACAGTCAGGCATATGACTACACATATTTTTCATGTAATCTCTTTTCTGGGACAGCACACTGCGCTACCAGCGACCCTGTAGTTCGCCGTGGGACAATATCTACGCAAATTACCGTTAACGACGAATTACTAATAATACGTGTACCAAGAATAAATGTAATAAAAGTTATATGTTAAAAGTGTGAATACTTTCTTCTCTTATTGTACGAATAAGAAGAAAACGTTATCAATTAGTCAATTCATCACACCAGTACCAAGGAATTATTTATTTATTTATTAAATAATATGCGCCTATAGGATTTTTACAGATTACACCAATATATCAAGAATATATGCATTCAACGAAAAATATTGAAAACACTCCAAGAGCCGGCCGCTGCGGCCGAGCGGTTCTAGGCTCTTCAGTCCGGAACCGCGATGCTACTATGGTCACAGGTTCGAATCCTGCCTCGGGCATGGATGTGTATGATGTCCTTCGTTTAGTTAGGTTTAAGTAGCTCTACGTCTAGGAGACTGCTGACCTCAGATGTTAAGTCCCATAGTGCTCAGAGCCATTTGAACCAACACTCTAAGACCAATAAAAACAGGACGCACCACGCTAATTGGTCATATATTGATTGATAATACAGGTGTCGACGAAAAATGCACCTTCGGCCTGGAGTAGAATTGTCTTCAGTGATGAGTCACGCTTCGACCTGAGCGCCGATGACCAGTAAAGATGTGTCTGGAGGCGCCCCGGACATCGGTGGAGTTCCAGCCTGACTCGACAGCCATACGGACTGACAACCAGGAGAGACAGTCTGCGGTGCCATTTAATTTCACAGCAGGACCCATTTGGTTGCCATCCGCGGCCCCCTTACAGCACAGCGGTACGTCGACGATATTCTACGCGCCGTTTTGTTGCCCTGCATGGTAAACCATTCTGGACTTACATTTCAGTAAGATAAAGCCAGCCCCCACACAGTGAGAGTTTCTAATGCCTGTCTTCGCGCTTGTCAAACGCTATCTCGGCCAGCAAGATCGCCAGATTACTCCCCAGTTTAGAATGTTTCAACCATTATGGGAAGTACCCTCCAACCAGTTGGGGATTTTGACGATCTAACGCGTCAATTGAACAGAACTGTGCACGATATCCCGCAGGAGAACATTCAACAACTCTACCAAGCAGTGCCATGCTGCATAACTGCTTGCGTAAGGGTCAGAGATGAATCAACGCATTACTGACTTGCCCAATTTTTGAAGCCCTTTTTCTTGAATAAAGAATCCCATTTTTCTGAAACTGTAATCATTTGTAAGACTGTACATGTAAATCACGTCTACCGCTTTCAGTTATAAATACAAACCTGTAAAGTTTATTAGTATGCGCCAAGCGACAGTGTTTTAATTATGCCCAGCGATATGATAACAATGACTGTTCAAGAGTTTAAATTAATAAGTACAGTCAAACACCAGCAACTGTGAAAACAAATATGTTGGTTTTAGTCACAGTTTGAGAGTGAAAAGTACAACTACAGTGTAGGATGTTATCCAGAATAAACAACAGTCAAGCGTACACACATACTGCAGTAAAATAATGGGAACAATATGAGTAACAGTAATCTTAACAACTCATTAAAATGCATCTAAGAGGGGCGTTTGAAAAGTCCGTGCAAAAATAAAAAGTACTTACGTGTTTGGGGTAAACCTTTTTTATTTTTGGACATAGTCTTCTTTTAGACTTATGCACCTCGTCCAACGCTGTTCTAATTTGTTGATCCCTTACGAATAATAGGAATTGTCCAAGTCTGCAAAATAGCTATTAGTTGCTGCAATCACCTCCTCGTTTGAATTAAATCTTTGTCCTGCCAGCTATTTCATTAAATTGGGGAACGAGTGAGCCAAGTCTGGAGAATAGGGGGGATGTGAATCCTATTTCCAATAATTTTGCGACCACAACTGCTGAGGTGTGTGCTGGTGCATTGTAGTGACGCAAAAGGACTTTTTTGAGGTCCAATCGCCGGCGTTTTTCTTGCAGCTCGGTTTTCAAACGCTCCAATAACGATGAATAATATGCCCCTGTAATAGTTTTACCCTTTTCCGGATAGTCGATGAAGATTATCCGTTGCGAATCCCAGAAGACAGTCACCATAACCTTTCCGGCCAAAGGAATGGTCTTCACCTTTTTTGATGCAGGTTCTCCCTTGGTAACCCATTGTTTAGAGTTTTGTTTGGTCTCAGGAGTATAGTAGTGTATTCATGTTTCATCCATAGTGACGAAATTATGCTTAAAGTCCTGCGGATTCTTCCTCAACAGCTGCAAATCGTCCTTGCAACACTTCACACTTCACTTCAAGTGTGATCAGTCGCGGAACCCATCTTACGGATAGCTTTCTCATGTCCAAATGTTTATGCAAAATATTATGTTCCCGTTCCTTCGAGATGCCTACAGCACTAGCAATCTCACGCACCTTAACTCATCTGTCATCCATCACCATATCATGTATGTTATCAATGATTTCTGGAGTTGTAACCTCCACAGGGCGTCCAGAACGTTCAGCATCACTTGTGCCCATATGGCCACTCCGAAAAGTTTGAAACCACTTATAAACTGTTCTAATCGAAGGTGCAGAGTCACCGTAATGTTTATGAAGCTTTTGTTTAGTCCCCTGAGGCGTTTTTCCTTTCATAAAGTAATGTTTAATCACCACACGAAATTCTTTTTCGTCCATCTTTTGACATTCACTCGACTTCCTTGATTCACATGAATGCCAAACACAAAGAAATAGACCAATATGGCTGAAACTTGGTGTGCGTTCTTTGCAAAGATGCTACTAACTAAACATGACCTCGATGCGCGCCGGTGGTGCCATCTCTCGCACTTTGCACGGACTTTTCAAACGCCCCTCGTAATTACATTGAGGTGACGATAGACATGGGATAGCGATATGCACATGTACAGATGACGATAATATCGCGTACACGTGGTACAAAAGCCAGTCTATTGGCGGAGCTGTCATTTGTACACAGGTGATCCATGTGAAAAGCTTTCCGGCGTGATTGTGGTCGCACGATTGGAATTAATAGACTTCGAACGCGGGATGAGGTTGGGTTGGGTTGTTTTTGGGGGAAGAGACCAAACAGCGAGGTCATCGGTCTCATCGTATAAGGGAAGGATGGGGAATGAAGTCGGCCGTGCCCTTTGAAACGAACTATCCCAGCATTTGCCTGGAGCGATTTAGTGAAATCACGGAAAACCTAAATCAGGATGGCCGGACGCGGGATTGAACCGTCGTCCTCCCGACACGGGATGAGAGTTGGAGATAGATGTAAAGGGCATTTTCGTAAATCGTTGAGGATTTCAGTATTCCGGGATCCACAGTGTCAAGAGCATGCCGAGAATATCACATTTCAGGTATTGCCTCTCACGACGGACACCGCAGCGGCCAGCGACTTTCACTTAACTACTGTGAGGAGCGGCGTTTGCGTAGACTTGGCAGCGCTAACAGACAAGCAACACTGTGCGAAATAACCGCAGAAATCAATTTAGGACGTACGATGAACATATCCGTCAGGGAAGTGCGGCGAAATTTGCCGTTAACGGGGTATGGCAGCAGACGACCGACCCGAGTGCCTTTGCTAATTGCCTTTTCAGGGCTCGTGACCGTATCGGTTGGACCCTGGTCGACTGGAAAACCGTGACCTGGTCAGATGAGCCCAATTTCAGTCGGTACGAGCTGATGGTAGGGTTCGAGCGTGGCGCAGACGCTACGGAGTCATGGACCCAAGTTGTCAATAAGGCGCGGTCCAAGCTGATGGTGGCTCCATAAATGGTGGGGGGCTGTGTTTACATGGAGTATGCTGACAAAATAGCTCCATATTTAGCAATTATATGCAACCACTCGCTCACAGAAAGATACGTACCTAAAGACTGGAAAATTGCTCAAGACACACCAATACCCAAGGAGGGAGGTAGGAGTAATCCGCTGAATTACAGGCCTATATCACTAAAGTCGATTTGAAGTAGCGTTTTAGAACATATACTGTATTCGAACATTATGAAGTACCTCGAAGAGAACGATTTATTGACATATAGTCAGCACGGATTCAGAAAATATCGTTTCAGTGAAACACAACTAGCTCTTTATACTCATGAAGTAATAAGTGCTATCGACAGGGGATGTCAGATTGATTCCATATTTTTAGATTCCCAGAAGGCTTTCGACACCGTTCCTCACAAGCGTCTTCTAATCAAACTGCGTGCCTACGGAGTATCGCCTCAGTTGTGATTTCCTGTCAGAAAGGTTACAGTTGGTAGTAATAGACGGAAAGTCATCGAGCAAAACAGAAGTAATATCCAGCGTTCCCCAAGGAAGTGTTATAGGCCCTCTATTGTTCCTGATCTATATTAACAACATAGGGGACAATCTGAGTAGCCGTCTTAGATTGTCTGCAGATGATGCTTGTCATTTACCGTCTTGTAAAGTCATCAGATGAACAAAGCGACTTGCAAAGTGATTTAGATAAGATATCTGCATGGTGCGAGAAGTGTCAATTGACGCTGAATAAAGAAAAGTGTGAAGTTATTAACATGAGTCTAACATTCTGCGTGGTGTCTGTTTGTTCTAAGTCGTGTCTCCCTACCACTTTCGCGCAACGACGCTTTGAGCGTGTTTTTTAGGGAATTGACTAGTTTGAACCTGGGACCTGTTGCTGGTAAGGAAACGCCAGACCACACATGACATGTAGAGTTCAGAAGAGTTCAGTGAGACTAGCGATGATATAATCAAATACTTAATGATTTCAGCGTCAGCTCCACTGCACTCCCTATAAAAGAATCTTAATACTAACTAAATTTAGTGGAAGGGGTTCAAGGCTTTCCTATTTTTAGTTAGCTGATAAAATAACGTCGAGAAAGTAGTTAAGTTTACCACTGGAATTTTTATTCTACTCAGAAAACATTGTTTATAAATTGCACTATTGATAAAAGGAAATATTTTAATACAGGATGATAAAAACCAACTGCGTTCAACAAAAATGTGAACGAATATTCCCTGAATGGGTTTCCAAGTTCTATAATGGATCAAAGGATGACCTATGCCATATCACATCTATAATCTAGGTTTAAATGAAGTTTCATAAAAGAGAAAACTATCAAAAATGGTCTACAGTGACCCTCAATTATATTTAATTACTTATGTAACTTGTCGTAAATTACAGTGACTGATGTGGCTTCTCAATAATTATATAACAGAAAAATCGTCGCGTTTCAGATTTTCAACTTCTAATAGCAAATGTGAATACCATGAAGTTTAATTGACGATCGACACTAGTATTACGTAAAAAGGGGATGTAACAGATGAGACTTCTGCAGTTCTGAGTGAAGCCTTATGACTTATGCGGCATCGCGTGCGTTCATTACCTTGTCGTTGGTCAGGCAGCGTCAGGGGGCGGTGGGCAGTGCAGCTCCACACACCTCGCCGTCTCGGAAGCAACTCTTCTCTAACCTTTCTTTACTACAATTTACTGAAGCTGGTTTAAGAAAAAGGCATCTGCCTGTGTTTTCAACTGACCAATCAGGGTCTCAATGTTAACCTTAAGCCCCGCCTACAAAAATTCTGTCTATCCAATGAGAAACGTCATACTTTTCGTGGTGGGTCAATGTTTTTAACGTTTGCAACGGAACAGAGACGCGTATAGTCTCACGCTGAAACTTGCAGCTGGTGTGGCCCTTTTAGTGTTATCGTAAGATCTATACTGTTCTTCTGGAGGGCTCTATCTTTTAACATGGGCTGAGGGGTGGTCTTGGCGGTCGGCCGGCAATGTGGGTGTCCGTCCCTTATCGTAGGGCCTTCTAGCTTAACACGGTTCTGCTCTCGGCTTCTGTTCTCGTTTCTCCCCTCGGAACTGCGTCTGTTTCACGGTGGGAAGGTATGACATGCATTTAGGCGTTCTTGTGTTAGTCTGTGGTATTCCATTTGCTCACACGTTGATCGTATTACTTTGGTTAATTTAATGTCAAGATTTATTCGGAGCTATGTGACATACTGTCGGATTTGCTATCATGTCAGGGTTTTCATGGAAGGTGTTGGATTTGACTGACACCATATATGAGTACTAAAAGAAATCAGCTAAATTTCGATTATACGATAAGTCGCGCAAATCTGAGGGCTGTAGATTCAACTAAATACTTAGGGAATACAATTACAAATAACCTAAATTGGAACAATCACATAGATAGTATTGTGGGTAGAGCAAACCAAAGACTGCGATTCATTGGCAAAACACTTAGAAGGTGCAACAGGTCTACCAAAGAGAGTGCTTACACAACGCTTGTCCGCCATACTCTGGAGTACTGCTGTGCGGTGTGGGATCCGCATCAGGTGGGACTGACGGATAACATCGAGAAAGTACAAAGAAGGGCAGCTAGTTTTGTATTATCGCGAAATAGGGGAGATAGTGTCACAGACATGATACGGGAATTGGAGTGGCAATCATTAAAACAAAGGCGTTTTTCGTTGCGATGGGATCTTGTCATGAAGTTTCAATCACCAGTCTTCTCCTCCGATTGCGAAAACATTCTGTTGTCACCCACCTACATAGGGAGAAATGATCATCACGATAAAATAAGAGAAATCAGGGCTCGCACGGAAAAATTTAAGTGCTCGTTTTTCCCGCGTGCCGTTCGAGAGTGAAAGGGTAGAGAGACAGCACGAAGGTGGTGCATTGAATCCTCTGTCAGGCACTTTATTGCGAATGGCAGAGTAATCACGTAGATGTAGATGTAGATGCAGATGAATGCATTGGTTCATCTGATCCAACTAAACAGATCATTGACTGGAAATGGTTATGTTCGGTAACTTGGAGAGCATTTGCAGTCTTTCATGGACTTCATGTTTGTAAACAGGGAGGGAATTTTTATAAACGAGAATGCACCATATCATCGGGCCACAGTTGTTGGGATTGGTTTGAAGAACATTTTGGATACTTCGTGCGAATGATTTTGCTACCCAGATCGTCAGACATGAATACTATCGAATATTTCTAGGCCATAATCTCAGGCCATTTTCTCGCACAAAATCCTGCGCCCAACACTTTCGCAGTTATGGGCGGATATAGAGACACCGTGGAGTCGATATTTTGCATGGTACGTTCAATGACTTGTTGAGTCCTTGCCACGTCGATTTGCTGCAAAAGGAGGTCCGACACGATATGAGGAGCTACCTCATGACTTTTGTTCAAATGGTTCAAATGGCTCTGAGCACTATGAGACTTTGACGAGCGGGATTAGCCGAGCGGTCTCAGGCGCTGCAGTCATGGACTGTGCGGCTGGTCCTGGCGGAGGTTCGAGTCCTCCCTCGGGCATGGGTGTGTGTGTTTGTCCTTAGGATAATTTAGATTAAGTAGTGTGTAAGCTTAGGGACTGATGACCTTAGCAGTTAAGTCCCATAAGATTTCACACACACACACACAATGCTACTTAACTTCTGAGGTTATCAGTCGCCTAGAACTTAGAACTAATTAAACCTAACTAACCTAGGGACATCACACACATCCATGCCCGAGGCAGGATTCGAACCTGCGACCGTAGCGGTCGCTCGGTTCCAGACTGTAGCGCCTAGAACCGCACGGCCACTCCGGCCGGCTCATGACTTTTGTCACCTCGGTGTGTAGCAATTACTCCTGTAGCTTAGAGGGGCATGGTCGTTCTGTGTGGTTCACAATGCCTGTTGCTAATGGCTGTTACGTAGGATGGGATAAAAGCTGCTCAACAAAGTGAATAAATGTTATAATATCGGGTAATAACAGGTAAGTACCCAAAAGAAGAACGTGCTGATTTACGCTGGAAATGATGAATACGTGTTTAACACCTCACTTAAACCTGTACAGCTGCAAAACTATGAGAACTGAGCAGTGTGTCAGTCATTCAAAATATTCCATGAACTGCGTTTTATTCTAGGCAACAAATTCGAGCTGAGACACTAATGTGCAGACCGCTAATATTAACTGCATTGACACCACATTACTCTCAACAGTGGTGCTTTAAACTCTGCAGAGTGTAGGAACTGTTCCCCGCCTTGGTTTCGCCGCATATTTGATTAATAAACAAGATATAAGGTGCTATGGTGCATGTGATACTTCAAGAGGAGCTTACCGGAGCACTGAAAGACCTAAGGGGAAAGATGGCATATTTAGTAAGCGACTTGACCTCTGAATTATTAAGATCGTTGGCAGAACTAATCAAGACCAAAATTTTCCTGGTGGTATGCAAGCTATGTAAAAGGCAAAATAACTTCATACTTCCAGAGGAGTGCAATAATACACTCCTGGAAATGGAAAAAAGAACACATTGACACCGGTGTGTCAGACCCACCATACTTGCTCTGGACACTGCGAGAGGGCTGTACAAGCAATGATCACACGCACGGCACAGCGGACACACCAGGAACCGCGGTGTTGGCCGTCGAATGGCGCTAGCTGCGCAGCATTTGTGCACCGCCGCCGTCAGTGTCAGCCAGTTTGCCGTGGCATACGGAGCTCCATCGCAGTCTTTAACACTGGTAGCATGCCGCGACAGCGTGGACGTGAACCGTATGTGCAGTTGACGGACATTGAGCGAGGGCGTATAGTGGGCATGCGGGAGGCCGGGTGGATGTACCGCCGAATTGCTCAACACGTGGGGCGTGAGGTCTCCACAGTACATCGATGTTGTCGCCAGTGGTCGGCGGAAGGTGCACGTGCCCGTCGACCTGGGACCGGACCGCAGCGACGCACGGATGCACGCCAAGACCGTAGAATCCTACGCAGTGCCGTAGGGGACCGCACCGCCACTTCCCAGCAAATTAGGGACACTGTTGCTCCTGGGGTATCGGCGAGGACCATTCGCAACCGTCTCCATGAAGCTGGGCTACGGTCCCGCACACCGTTAGGCCGTCTTCCGCTCACGCCCCAACATCGTGCAGCCCGCCTCCAGTGGTGTCGCGACAGGCGTGAATGGAGGGACGAATGGAGACGTGTCGTCTTCAGCGATGAGAGTCGCTTCTGCCTTGGTGCCAATGATGGTCGTATGCGTGTTTGGCGCCGTGCAGGTGAGCGCCACAATCAGGACTGCATACGACCGAGGCACACAGGGCCAACACCCGGCATCATGGTGTGGGGAGCGATCTCCTACACTGGCCGTACACCACTGGTGATCGTCGAGGGGACACTGAATAGTGCACGGTACATCCAAACCGTCATCGAACCCATCGTTCTACCATTCCTAGACCGGCAAGGGAACTTGCTGTTCCAACGGGACAATGCACGTCCGCATGTATCCCGTGCCACCCAACGTGCTCTAGAAGGTGTAAGTCAACTACCCTGGCCAGCAAGATCTCCGGATCTGTCCCCCATTGAGCATGTTTGGGACTGGATGAAGCGTCGTCTCACGCGGTCTGCACGTCCAGCACGAACGCTGGTCCAACTGAGGCGCCAGGTGCAAATGGCATGGCAAGCCGTTCCACAGGACTACATCCAGCATCTCTACGATCGTCTCCATGGGAGAATAGCAGCCTGCATTGTTGTGAAAGGTGGATATACACTGTACTAGTGCCGACATTGTGCATGCTCTGTTGCCTGTGTCTATGTGCCTGTGGTTCTGTCAGTGTGATCATGTGATGTATCTGACCCCAGGAATGTGTCAATAAAGTTTCCCCTTCCTGGGACAATGAATTCACGGTGTTCTTATTTCAATTTCCAGGAGTGTACAACTCAAATGAATGCAGTTGCTCATAGGCGTGAATAATCTTGACAACACGTTTAAGAGGTCATGGCCGAAAAATACTAACACGACCTCGAGGAAGATCGGTATCGATTCCAGAACAATTTAGAAACAGGCGTTGCTACACTACGATTTATCTTACAAAGTAAATTCAACAAAACAGACTTACATTTATATCGTTTTAGATTTTGACGATTTTGACTACGTCCCACTCTTTGAATTCCCGAAAGGAGCGGAAATAAACACAGTGAGCGAGAGATCATCTATAACTTGTGCAAAATGAAGATTGTAGTCATAATCGTCGGAAAACATGAAATGGAAGCAGTAGCTCGGAAGGGAGTGATCGCAGTTTCAGCCTATCACCAATGTTATTCAGTATGTACACTGAACAAGCGATAAAGGAAAGCAAAGAGACATTTTAAAGGGAATTAAAGTTCAGAGAGAAGAATGAAGAACTTTCAGGTTACCTGGTTACGTAATTGTATTTAGATACGGCAAAGAACTTGACAGATCAGTTGAATGGGGTGGACTGTGCTTTAAAAACAAGTTACAAGATGGACATCAACAAAAGAAGACTAACGCAATTTAGCTGAAGAAAGTAGGGTAATGCTGAGCGAATTACACTACAGGCCATTAAAATTGCTACACCACGAAGGTGACGTGCTACAGACGCGATATTTAACCGACAGGGAAGAAGATGCTGTGATATGAAAATGATTAGCTTTTCATAGCATTCACACAGGGTTGGCGCCGGTGGCGACACCTACAACGTGCTGACAAGAGGAAAGTATCCAACCAATTTCTCATACACAAACAGCTGTTGACCGGCGTTGCCTAGTGAAACGCTGTTGTGATGCCTCGTGTAAGGAGGAGAAATGGGTACCATCATGTTTCCGACTTTGATAAAGGTCGATTGTAGCCTAACGCTCGCGCTGCTCGTCCACGAGACTCAGAGGGCCATAGACACAAGTTCCCAGGTAGATGCCGTGTTTCTTGACTTCCGCAAGGCGTTCGATACAGTTCCCCACAGTCGTTTAATGAATAAAGTAAGAGCATATGTACTATTAGATCAATTGTGTGATTGGATTGAAGAGTTCCTAGATAACAGAACGCAGCATGTCATTCTCAATGGAGAGAAGTCTTCCGAAGTAAGAGTGATTTCAGGTGAGCCGCAGGGAAGTGTCGTAGGAACGTTGCTATTCACAATATACATAAATGACCTTCTGGATGACATCGGAATCTCACTGAGGCTTTTTGCGGATGATGCTGTGGTACATCGAGAGGTTGTAACAATGGAAATTTGTACTGAAATGCAGGAGGATCTGCAGCGAATTGACGCATGGTGCAGGGAATGGCAACTGAATCTCAATGTAGACAAGTGTAATGTGCTGCGAATACATAGAAAGAAAGATCCCTTGTCATTTAGCTACAATGTAGCAGGTCGGCAACTGGAAGCAGTTAATTCCATAAATTATCTGGGAGTACGCATTAGGAGTGATTTAAAATGGAATGATCATGTAAAGTTGATCGTCGGTAAAGCAGATGCCAGACTGAGATTCATTTGGAAGAATCCTAAGGAAATGCAATCCGAAAACAAAGGAAGTAGGTTACAGTACGCTTGTTCGCCCAGTGCTTGAATACTGCTCAGCAGTGTGGGATCCGTTCCAGATCGGGTTGATAGAAGAGATAGAGAAGATCCAACGGAGAGCAGCACGCTTCGTTACAGGATCATTTAGTAATCGTGAAAGCGTTACGGATATGATAGATGAACTCCAGTGGAAGACTCTGCAGGAGAGACGCTCAGTAGCTCGGTACTGGCTTTTGTTGAAGTTTCGAGAACATACCTTCACCGAGGAGTCAAGCAGTATATTGCTCCCTCCTACGTATATCTCGCGAAGAGACCATGAGGATAAATCAGAGAGATTAGAGCTCACACAGAGGCATATCGACAATCCTTATTTCCACGAAGAATATGAGACTGGAATAGAAGGGAGAACCGATAGAGGTACTCAAGGTACCCTCCGCCACAGACCGTCAGGTGGCTTGCGGAGTATGGATGTAGATGCAGATGTAGATCGCGATTGCGGTTTATCGTATCGCGACATTGCTGCTCGCGTTGGTCGAGATACAATGACTGTTAGCAGAACATGGAATCGGTGGTTCAAGAAGGTAATACGGAACGCCGTGCTGGATCCCAACGGCCTCGTATCACTAGCAGTCGAGATGACAGGCATCTTATCCGCATGGCTGTAACGGATCGTGCAGCCACGTCTCGATCCCTGAGTCAACAGATCGGGACGTCTGCAAGACATCAACCATCTGCACGAACAGATTCCTATTCTGGTTGTAACGATGATAATGATGATGATAACAATCATGAAACATGGTCTGCAATTGTTTCTAAGGTAATGGACATCTATAGCTACTAATAAATAAATAATTCAATTGGAAGTGGGTAAGTATGGACGGACTAGCTCCGTGTTCAGCATGATCACGGCAAAACCCATTTAGGTCTCTGTCTATTGGGGCAATAACAGTCCCTTCTCTATACAAAAACGAGCGACAGACTGACTTCCCAGGACTGCAAAGGAATCTGTGAAAACGTTCCCGACCGGCCTGCGATTTTTGAAGATTTTGTATTCGCCACGGAACTCACACAAACTTATCGTAACATTTATTGTATAAAACTCAACGACGACCCCTTTCGCTAAGAATAACGGATGATACGAGAGTTTAGAACTTAGATAGTGGCAACTATTTATTCACAATCAATAAAAAAGAGTTACATATTTGCACTTGTTACTGTCCTTCAAAGCAGCCAACAGCGTTTTGTAGAAACCGTTGCCAGCGATGTGGAAGGCGTAGTATACCGTTAGCAGAGCCTGTTCTGTTCATGGTGCGAATGGAGCAATCTACTGCCTGTCGAATTTCTGGAACAGTTCTTAAGTGAATGCCACGAGGCCAAAACTGAAACGCCAATCCAACGAATTGCGTCATTACGGGTCGCCGCGAAAGTCGAAAGTGCGTCAGAGCCCCAGTATGGTGAAAGTTATGGTGATTCTCGTGTTAGACTGTGATGGTGTTATCTTAACGCATTACGTTCCTTCACGGCAGACCGTCAATGCACAGTATTACTGTTCGTTTTTGGAGCATAATCTGCGACTAGCTTTGTGAAAGGAGCGGCGACACTTTCCGCGCAACCCACCCATCATTTTGCGCGACAAACTGTGGCTGCTCTGTTCGGTCGATGGTACTGGGAATTACTGTACCATCCTCCATACTCCCCGGACGTGAGTCCTTGTGACTTTCATTTGATTCCGAAGATGAATGAACCACTTCGTGGCATTCGCTTCAGAACTGTTCCAGAGATTCGACAGGCAGTAGACCGCTCCATTCGCACCATTAACAGAACAGGCTCTGCTAACGGTACACTACGCCTTCCACGTCGCTGGCAACGGGTTCTACACAACGCTAGTGACTACTTTGAAGGACAGTAACAGGTGCAAACATGTAACTCTTTTGTATCGATTGTGAATTGTTTCCACTATCTAAGTTCCAACCCTCGTATTTGGGCAGTGGTAATAGAAAGCGCACTGGATTCCATCTAGATCTGGTTAATGCAGTTGAAAGAAAAGAAGAGCGAGTGTGTTTCAAGAAATATCAGTATTACTTAAGGAACAATCACTGTGCATTCAGGTTTCCCAACGTTCATTATTATTATAATACCACATCGCTTAGAATCTTATACTCGCGTTAGTGGAACTTTGTACACTGACAAGTAAATCGTACAAATAGGCCCTGTAAAATTAGACTACAAAGGATACAATTTTATCCTTGTAAGAAGATTTTACGGAACTCTGAAATATACTAATGGTAGATACAAATGCACTTTACATAGCAGTTCAGCCATATTCACTAAATTCAAGACTCACGTCTCGATCATACGTCTCCTCACAATCATACTGGTTTCGGAAACTGAACCTCAAGTTGTCTTGTCGTAAAGTCAATGATAGTGCCTTCATAGCATGAGGAAACGACAGATTCACGAAAGGAACTGCAACACGTGCGTCTTATCTTTTTGTTTTTGAACCGCTACGACGCCGGCGACGCTTGTTTCAGACGGTCGTTTTTGTAATACTAGTTAATAAATATTTCTTTACTAAAACCATTCAAATGTGACGAAGATAAAACGTTTCCTTAATATGTATTTCATCATGCAGCGCAGACAATGTCTTGAAATTTCTGCAGCACACAATTTGGGATAAGTGCAACCAACTCAAAACACGATTTTTCAAGATTACAATTTTTTCACATGAGCATTCGTGATTTTTGAATAATATTACACAACAAAACATTCCTAAAGAGACTCGATTTCCTTTTATGAATTGGTACCAATATTTATACAAGGAAAGTACAGTGACAGGAATATCTCGCAGCCGTCTGCAAAATACATTGATGTCCAAAATCAAAGCTACAAACCGCTATTTCCCCCTCCTGTGTCTAATTGACGATATAGTCATACAAACTGTCATCGGATGTCCGTAGGATTGTGTTCTGCACGGAAAATGGAATTTTGGTCAACGGACAACCAAGCCACTGCTGACGTCAGGGCATCCATGAAACAGAGTAATGTTTGCCGGCAAGTCTCACATCCACAATCGCTGTGTACACAGTCACAGACGGTTCAGTATGGCAGAGAGAAGACCCCTACCAGACTCTCTGCGGTGGAGAGCCATAGGAAGAATAGAAGTAGGACAGTAGGAAACTTATGGGGCCCCATGGCTTAACGTGAATCGTTCTGTTGTTTCTCGGATGTGGCAACAGTTTATAGAGACGGAAACTGTATCCCGAAGACCAAGGGAGGGCCGGCCATGTGTGACAAAAGAAAGAGAAGGCCGTTAATTGGCTTTAAGGGCACGACAGTACCGTCTTAGTACTGCACGGCAACTGACATCTGACCTCTAAGCATCCACTGGACGTGTAGTGCCGATGCAAAGAGTGTACAGAAGACTTCGGGAGAGTGGCCGTTATTGTCAAAGACCTGCTATATGTCTGCCTCTGACGGATCTTCACAGGAGGGAACGTCTAGAGTGGAGTCATCAACATGCCACCTGGACGCTCGAACAGTGGGGCAATGTTCTTTTCATGGTTGAGTCCTGATTTGGTCTGGAGAGTGATTCTCGACGGATTCGCATCTCGAACGAACATGGAACACGATTTCGGGACCCAAACATTGTGGAAAGAGAGCTGTATCGAGGAGGATCCCTAATGGTGCGGGCAATGATAATGTTGACAACTCGAATACCTCTTCATGAAATTCTACGGATGAAACGGTAAGGTTTAACTGCTGTCAGGTATCGCGACGAGGTCGTGGGACCTCATGTGCGGTTGTTGCGAGGTGCTGTGGGCCTAGACTTCGTGTTGATGGACGATAAAGCTCGGCCTCGTAGAGCAGGAGTGGTTAATGTTTTCTTGGAAAGGGAAGATGTGGCACACATGGTACAGCCTGCACGCTCTCCCGATTTGAATCCGGTAAAGAATGTCTGAGATGCGCTAAATGGGACGCTTTGCATCATGTCAGCATCCACCAACCACTCTCCAAGACTTGGAGCAGCTCTGCAGGAATAATGGGCGTTATTCCCTCAACATGAGACTGATGACATCAGTCACAGCATGAGCCGTCGTTGTCAGGCCTGCATTGTTGCCAAAGGTGGTCAACACCCCATACTGAGCACATTAACCAGTTGTCGGAATGTGTGTGAAAATCTGTTAAGTTGGAAAAAACGAAGAACATTTTTGTCTAACGTTACGCATGTTGCAGTTGTCTACGTTTGTATTCTTTGCATTGTTTCTACTTTACTATCACTCGTTGATACTGTTTTGTAGAAAAATAAACTCAACCTTGGAAATTTTCCGTCGATTTCTTTAATTTTGGACACCACTGTATGTAACACGTGAAATGTGACAAATATTTTATATGTTTTATTGTGTGGACAAAAATGTCATTTATGTCAGAGAGTAAGGTATAACAAAAATCAAGAAAGATAATTGGATTATCTTCTGGAACAAACTATTTACTGCACAAGCCAAGTGACTTAGAATTGCCGCAAGATGTATGGAGCAGTAGCAATGTTCGGATCTTAAATGTAGAGATGTGGAATCTGCTAAAATCACTATGCATCTACAGACTCGGGATACGCCGTAAGGGCATGCCCTCTGGATGACACTCTGCAAAATCTGAAATCAAGTTCTTAGCGGAAATCATATCCAATCGATGGTAGTTGTAGTCACAAGAAAACGATATCTGTGTGCTGGCAGTTGATCCGTTTTATACGATGTATGAGACTTGGTTGATGATAGGTTAAAAATACTGCAGAGAAAAACTTCTGCAGTACATTCTTATTCTGTGTTAGAACACAGTTCTACTATTTCTACGATGCTATGGGAAGACGCACTACAGCAACCCCGTAGCGTAAAAATACGACAAGTAATGGCAACTATGTACACACCTTTAGAGCGACCATCTACCTTTTCAGTATCATGTTAGAGCGCCGCACGCCCTTCGATGCTGTCAGGAAGTAGAGTGAGAAGTTCGGAAGGCGTCCCAGGATAATGACGCGTCTATTTAGACAACACATCAGTCTGTGTAGCTACACATTTTGCATAATCTTGTAAGAGAAAGAGAGAAAGAGAGAGAGAGAGAGAGAGAGAGAGAGAGAGAGAGAAAGATAGAGTTGTCCGTTGTACATATCGGAGACATATGTATGAGAAGATGCTGACACGAAATATACACGCAAAAGCACTACGATCGTTATAGGGTCTTCTTGAGCATGCCCTCATTTTTCCTTCCATATTATTTACTCCATCTTTTGTACAGTACAACATTGCTTGGCTTTTGATATGTTCATTAAGCTCAACCACTCATGGGCTACTGATTGTCACATAAAACAGGGCCGGCCGTTTGGGGCTGGCGCTACAATCGATGCTGTATCCAACTGTATGGATCCGTCAGTTCCGTGACTTCTGGTATAAGAGTCGTGAAGCATTGTGAAGGTGCTCTATTACTATGGAGTTGTAGCTACGTTGCGGCTCAATGTCAGGTGATGTGTCAATAGTAGAGCACCGTTCTGGTTGCATGAACCCGCAGCGTACTACCACAACATGTAACATGGTGGCGAACTCCAATATCGACAGAAGCAGTGACTTAAACAGAAGGCATCGAGATCGTCTGGTAACTCTGATGTTGGGGTTAGCAACAAATGGCGTCGGTTGACACGATTCACCATCTTATATTGCTAATGTAAATGTGTCTGTGTTATGTATTGATTGAAGATTCATTTCCTTACAAATAAATCTACCGTGGCAGTGTACCATGGAAATGAATAAGTAGTTTTTTGACAATGTGTGGTAATGGCAGTGTATGGAAGCGTGCGAACGGCATCCTCTCCATGCGAGAAGTACCAGCACTGGTCCGTTGATTAATCTATCAGGTTAAAAAGAACACACATCAAAAAAAGTTTTGCATCACCTCGATTCCGAGACTTCCGGAACCTGTACAGAAAATTGGAATAGAGATCAACAGAAACATCATTCCCGCCCTTTTTATTGCTCATGAAAACCACACATTGCATGTTGTACTACCATACAGCGAGACCTTCACAGGTGGTGGTCCAGGTTGCTGTACACACCGGTACCTCTAATACCAAGTAGCATGTTCCCTTCCCTTGCACTGATGCATGCCTGTATTCGGCGTGGCATACTATCCCCAAGTTCATGAAGGCACTGTTGGTCCAGACTGTCCCACTCCTCAACGGCGCTTCGACGTAGATCCCTCAGAGTGGTTGGTGGGTCACGTCGTCCATAAACAGCCCTTTTCAATCTATCCCAGGCATGTTCGATAGGGTTCATGTCTGTAGAACATGCTGGCCACTCTAGTTGACCGATGTCGTTATCCTGAGGGAAGTCATTCACAAGATGTGCTCGATGAGGGCGCGAATTGTCGTCCTTGAAGACGAATGCCTCGCTAATATGCTGCCGATAAGGTTGCACTATCGGTCGGAGGATGGCATTCAAATATCGTACAGCCGTTATGGCGCCTTCCGTAACCATCAGGACCGAACGTCGGCCTCACGTAATGCCACCCCGAAATAGCAGGGAATCTCCACCTTGCTGCACTCGCTGGACAGTGTGTCTAAGGCGTTCAGCCTGACCGAGTCGCCTCCAAACACGTCTCCGACGATTGTCTGATTGAAGGCATATGAGACACTTATCGGTGAACAGAACGTGATGCCAATCCTGAGCAGTCCATTCGGCGTGTTGTTGGGCCCATTTGTTGTATCGCGCTGCATGGTGTCGTGATTGCAAAGATGCAGCTCGCCATGGACGTCGGGAGTGAAGTTGCGCATCATGCAGCCTATTGCGCACAGTTTGAGTCGTAACACGACGTCCTGCGGCTGCACGGAAAGCATTATGCAACATTATGGCGTTGCTTTCAGGGTTCCTCCGAGCCATAATCCGTAGGTAGCGGCCATCCACTGCAGTAGTAGCCTTTGGGCGGCCTGAGCGAGGCGTGTCATCGACCGTTCCTGTCTCTCTGTATCTCCTCCATGCCCGAACAACATCGCTTTGTTGCACTCCGAGACGCCTGGACACTTCCCTTGTTGAGAGTCCTTCCTGGAACAAAGTACCAATGCGGACGCGATAGAGCCGCGGTATTGACCGTCTAGGCATGGTTGAACTACAGACAACACGAGACGTGTACCTCCTTCCTGGTGGAATGATTGGAACTGATCGGCTGTCGGACCCCTCCGTCTAATAGACGCCGCTCATGCATGGTTGTTTACATCTTTGGACGGGTTTAGTGACGTCTCTGAACAGTCAAAGGGACTGTGTCTGTGATACAATACCCACAGTCAACGACTATCTTCAGGAGTTCTGGGAACCGGAGTGATGCAAAACTTTTTTTGATGTGTGTATATTGGATGAGTAAGCCTAAAACGCATACAAGTATTCCTTTTAGTTAATTAAAATTTTATGTAATGGGTTTGTCGAAACAAACACAAAAATATGAATCATTACGTCCACATGCTAAAGCATGGATGCTCAGGCTTAAATAAAATTATGGCAGTCTTGATTATAGTAGTTCGTGAAGTGATTATTTGGATAAAGTACTAAATATCTTTCCTCAGATACAGGTGACTGGCTGACTACTAATACAGAAAACGGAAAGGAGCAAGTCAGTCATTAAAATCTGCTCTCCATGTACCGACCAGTAAAATTTTAAAACCGTTGTTACACTCGTCCGACCATAACTTATAATGCAGGCTGCAGGCAAAACTTTCAATGACCTCAAGTCAATACGCAGACAACATTCAGTTAAAATATGGTTGGTTGGTTGGTTGGTTATTTTGGGGAAGGAGACCAGACAGCGAGGTCATCGGTCTCATCGGATTAGGGAAGTAAGTCGGCCGTGCCCTTTGAAAGGAACCATCCCAGCATTTGCCTGGAGCGATTTAGGAAAATCACGGAAAACCTAAATCAGGATGGCCGGACGCGGGATTGAACCGTAAAATATGGCGCAACGAGGCCATCGGCATACATGCCAGCACTGATCGAGGTGCCATACTGGAAAAATGTTCTTCTCACGAAAAATGTTCTTCCAACGAGGCAGACGTGTGACACAGGTGACGCACACGCTGTCAAAAACAAGGAAGAAGTGCTGTAAGAGGACTCGTAAGAAGTCACAGAGTCCCACTACGTCCACTGCATCGTCCACCAGCTGCAAAGTTCAGGGAACATGGAATTCCGCTCCCGAAACCCGAATTGATGCTCAGTAGTACTGGGCTCCACTTACATATGGCCATTTCTATAAGAATTCGTATTGTCAGAGAACCATCACTTTCAGACAATAACCGATTGCCTCATCTGCAGACTCGATAATCGAAATCTGTTGCGTAAAGGAAGTAATGGAATCGTAACAAGGTAACCAACTTAAATGTACAGATCAACTAAAAAAGTAAATGGAAGGAAAGGTTTAATGAAGTAAAGATGGGCTGTCTCATTTTGCTTTGATTCCTTTCGTAGGTTACTGTGATGCCGAGGAGCGGGGACTGTGTACCTACCAATAAACCCAAAAGCAGTTACTTTACTTCTTCGAGTTGCTAATTAATACTTTATGAGTGACTCTTGTGTACTGCATGCTGGCTTGACCGCACTGCCGGAGCAGTCTCTCGTATATTTTAGAGACCAGCGACAGTAGAGTACGCGGTAGACAACCCTTGGATAGCCAAAGGTCTTTGCCTGCCATATAATGCCTTTTGAGAGCTCCCAGTACGGAGTGTGTCGTGGAAGAGAGCTGAGATGTGGCGTGGCGCGTCCTGAAGCAGCTACTTTAGATGATAGTTTATCAAACTTCCTGGCAGATTAAAACTGTGTGCCCGACCGAGACTCGAACTCGGGACCTTTGCCTTTCGCGGGCAAGTGCTCTACCAACTGAGCTACCGAAGCACGACTCACGCCCGGTACTCACAGCTTTACTTCTGCCAGTACCTCGTCTCCTACCTTCCAAACTTTACAGAAGCTCTCCTGCGAACCTTGCAGAACTAGCACTCCTGAAAGAAAGGATATTGCGGAGACATGGCTTAGCCACAGCCTGGGGGATGTTTCCAGAATGAGATTTTCACTCTGCAGCGGAGTGTGCGCTGATATGAAACTTCCTGGCAGATTAAAACTGTGTGCCCGACCGAGACTCGAACTCGGGACCTTTGCCTTTCGCGGGCAAGTGCTCTACCAACTGAGCTACCGAAGCACGACTCACGCCCGGTACTCACAGCTTTACAAGCACACTCCGCTGCAGAGTGAAAATCTCATTCTGGAAACATCCCCCAGGCTGTGGCTAAGCCATGTCTCAGCAATATCCTTTCTTTCAGGAGTGCTAGTTCTGCAAGGTTCGCAGGAGAGCTTCTGTAAAGTCTGGAAGGTAGGAGACGAGGTACTGGCAGAAGTAAAGCTGTCAGTGCCGGGCGTGAGTTGTGCGTCGGTAGCTCAGTTGGTAGAGCACTTGCCCACAAAAGGCAAAGGTCCCGAGTTCGAGTCTCGGTTGGGCACACAGTTTTAATCTGCCAGGAACTTTCATATCAGCGCACACTCCGCTGCAGAGTGAAAATCTCATTCTGGATAGTTTATCAGTCGGTCAGTTTCTGCAGTCTTCTGGTAGCCAAGTGGCAAAGACTGCTTTTGGCCTATTTTGGACTAATGTGTGAAACTCCCTTGCTGTGCAGTCTCCGACATACATCCCTTGTATACACTCGTAATACGACAGTTACTAGAAAACTCAAGATTCAGTACTTAGCTTTAGCCCACTCACGAAGTGTCGAATAAATTTAAATTGCAGTCAGTTAGTAGTAGTAGCTAGTTTTATTGCATATAATTCTTGATATAAAACATGGTAACATTCTGATTACTGCAGCTGCTGCATCCACTCCAACAGCAACGGTAGCGCCTCCAGGAACTTTAGGAAGAGGATCCCCTGGAACTCCACGGAGGCCTCGTCCGCGACGAACACTCACTGTGACGCCGCAGCACATATTCTCAATGAGCCTGGGCTTCTGTCTCTTCTTTGTCGACACGACGGCCGCTTGGCTTGGTTGTACCGCCAGCTGTTCTCTTATCTACGTTCTGATATTATGGCCACTTTTAGCATGAGTTATTTTCTCTTCGATGTGTGGATGGAATGCCACTGGGTTGTAGCACGAGCTACTATGTGCAGACGGAACAGCTACTTGGTTGTAGAATGAGGTGTTCTCTCGTCCACGTGTCGACTGGATGCCACTTGGTTATAGCACCAGCTGTTCTCTTCAGTGTGTGGACAGAACAGCCACTTGGTTGCAACACAAAGGGTTCTCTCGTCTATGTGTCGACGGGATGGCCACTTGTAGCAGCAGCAGCTGTTTCCTCATGTTTGGGTGTGCGTCCACCACTTCGACTTCCTTGTAGCGTGAGCCGTGCTTCCAGCTCCGTGCCAGCGACACTGTAGTGTCAAATATCCAGCGCTTCTTCTTTTATAGCTATACGACAATGCCATGAGTGGTTTCTGTAGAAACGACTCCGGACGTCATTGCGACGCTCATTGTCTGTGACTATTACCTCTACAAGCGACAATATTATACTCTAAGCCACTGACTTTCAAGCAAGAAAAGCTACGCTAAAGAGCCAAAGGAACTGGTATACGTGGCTAATATTGTGTAGGGCCCCGCAAGCACGCAGAAATGGAACAACACGACGTGGTATGGACTCGACTAATGTCTGAAGTAGTACAGGTGGAAACTGACACCATGGATTCTGCAGAGCTGTCCATAAATCCGTAAGAATACGAGAGGGTGGAGATCTCTCCTGAATAGCACGCTGCAAAGTATCCCAGATATCTCAATAATGTTCATGTCTGAGGAGTTTTGTGACCAGCGGAAGTATTTCAACTCAGTAGAGTGTCCCTGGAGCCCCTCTGTAGCATTTCTGGACGTGTCGGGTGTAGCATTGTCCTGATGGAATTGCCCATGTCCGTCGGAATGCACAATCGACATGAATGGATGCAGATGATCAGACATGATGCTTACGTTCGTGTCACCCGTCAGAGTCGTATCTAGACGTACCAGGGGTCCCACACCACTCCAACTCCACACGCCCCACACCATTACAGAGCCTCCACCAGCTTGAAGAGTGCCCTACTGACATGCAGGGTCCACGGATTCATGAGGTTGTCTCCATACCCGTAGACGTCCATCCACTCGATACAATCTGATACGAGACTCGTCCCACCAGGCAACGTGTTTCCAGTCATCAACAGTCCGATGTCGCTGTTGACAGGCCCAGGTGAGGCGTAAAGCTATCAAGGTACACGAGTTGACCTTCGGCTCCGAAAGCGCATATCGATGATGTTTCGTTGAATGGTTTGCACGCTGACAATTGCTGATGGCCCAGCATTGAAATCTGCTGCAATTTGCACTTCTGTCACGTTGAACCATTCTCTTCAGTCGTCGTTGGTCCTGTTTTTGCACTGTCCTTTTCCGGCCACAGAGATGTCGGAGATTTGATGTTTATCCTATTCCTAATATTCAGGGTATGCTCGTGAAATTGTCGTACGGGAAAATCGCCACTTCATCCCTACCTCGGAGATGCTGTGTCCCATCGCTCGCCGACTATAACATCACATTAAAACTCACTTAAATCTTGATAACCTGCCATTGTAGCAGCAGTAACCGATCTAACAACTGCGCTAGACACTTGTTTTATATAGGCGTTGCCGACTGCAGCGCCACATTCTGCCTGTTTACATATCACTGTATTTGAATACGAATGCCTATCCCAGTTTCTTTGGTGCTTCAGTGTATATTACATCGATGAACACTCTTTAAATTTTCCATTTAAACGTACATTTTATGTTCACCAGACTGCCTTCCCAGACTTCACGTATTAAACTTCTCATGCATTCTCCAGAATTTTACCATTATGTGCGTCATATTTAACAATAACTTCAATGGCGGCAAGCCCACCATATGTAAAGTTAATAAGACAGGTGAGTCAGCAGTTGATCCACTAGAACCACAACTGGAAGTAGTGGAATTCACATCAACGGATAAACATTCGGGTTTTGTTTTCCAGGAGCATAGGAACGATTCCTTTGAAACGTCACAGTCAAAACTACGTTGTCTTTCCTTCCACTTTCCTAAAATTTTCTTGACAACTGGAGGTACAGCACCGCCTTGGCTCTGCCCCCAGACCTGCCTGCTCCGTGACCTTTGTCAGCTTCCCAACGATGGTACCCCTTCTTTCGTTTATCGTCGGGCATTTGCTGCTCTATGCGCACAAATGAAGGATGCCACATTTATTTACACTGACGGCTCAAAAATATCATTTGTTGTTGGGAGTGCCTATATTGTTGACGACACCCCTAATAGATTTCGGCTTCCCGACCAGTGTTCAGTTTTTACTGCGGAGCTTTACGCTAGGAAAGTGACGGTCATCGAATGTCTCTAGAGATGAAAACAGTGTCCAATCGGCTTGGGCAAACTTCCAGCATCTCGGGAGCATAGATGGCAGTTGTGGCTGCAATCGAAGGACACACGGAAAATGGTCACTCGAGTGTGTATCAGCAAGAGCGAACCATTCAAAGCGCCGAGCAAGCGGAACAGTACCAACCGAAAGGTCCAAATGAGAGAAATTAGTCGTGGAGTCAGACAAAAATGTAGGTTCCCCAGTGTTGAGGCAAACAAGATCCGCTTGGCGGAAGAGGTCAATCAATAGAGAGCATCGTGGTCAAGGACGGGGAGATCCCCGAAGCGGGTGGTGGGCACTGAAGACCCCAACCAAGCAAATAGGGGGGTGGGAGCTGACCAAGGAGATGACGGACATCAGCTCTTGCCATCGGTGTGGACGATGGAATGTATACGGTACAGATAGAGAAGGTGTAGCCAGAAAGGGAAAGACGGACAGCAACAGCTTGGAAGGAACTGTTTAGGGCGATTTGGTGATAATGGACAGTATCATGGAGAAGAATCATAAGTCCCCCATGTGCTGGAGTGCCATCAACAGAGGGGAGATCAAACCGGACTGACTGGAAATGAGGGAAAACAAAGCGATCGTGGGGACGCAGCTTTGTTTCCTGAAGACAGAAGATGACCGACGAGTAGGATCGTAAGAGGGTCGACAATTCAACCCGATTGGCTCTAATGCCGCGGATATTCCAGTGGATAATGGACATAGGGTGGACAGAAAAACGAAGAATCTTACCACGATTGTTCTCAACTCAGCGACTGCTGAGAGCCGGTGGCCAATAGTGTGGAATGGCATTCAGCCAAAGGCAGAAGATCCTGATCCATACGTGGTTCGGAGGCAGCTCCTGCCACCAGTGATCGGCCGGTTGATCAGCCGCCAGCAGTGCGCCTTGGCGACACGGAAGACAGCCGAGGGTGGTTACCATCAGGTGGCGCTGTAGATGAGACATGCCGTGGCGGAGAAGGAGAGGAACTTGGTTTTTTATAAGCCTTCTTGGAAACAGGACGCTGAGATGAGGGAGGAATCGATGGTTGTGAAGTTGGGGTATGTAAAAAAAAAATCTTCACGAGTAGGCTCTTTTTTTGAAGTCCGGGTGTCTGATTTTGGGACTCGTGATTTATCAGAAGCCGATGAAGGGTGAGCCATAGAGTGAGCAGGTGATAGTGGGGAGGTTGAACGGGCGATCTTTGCGCTCGCCGATCTGACGACCGTGGCCTTGGAGATGCAAGGACAGTGCTATATTTACCTGCTGGAGGCACAGTGGGCTTTCGACTGGCGAATAACTTACGAGCAGCAAATGTAGACACCTTTTCCTTCACTCTGATTTCCTGAATAAGCCGTTCATCTTTGAAAATGGGGCAATTTCTAGAGGAAGCAACGTTGTCGCTCAGACAGTTGATGCAATGAGGGATGGAGGTGGACAAGCACCCTCATGGGCATCCTCGCCACAAGTAACGCATTTGGCCAGATTGGAACGCGATTGGCTGGTATGATTAAACCGCTGACACCTATAGCAACGCGCAACGCATAGTGTTGGGGATGTAAGAGCAAACTGAAATTATCTCATAGCCCGCTTTTATGTTCGATGGAAGTTGAACTCTGTCAAATGTCAAGAAGATAGTACGGATTGGTACCAAGTCCTTGTCAACCCTTTTCATGACTCGATGTACAGCCGTTACGCCCTGGTCAGACAGGTAGTTTTGAATTTCCTCGTTGGACAATCCGTCGAGTACGCGTGTATAAACCACCCCGCGTGATGAATTTAAAGTGCGGTGTGCTTCCACCCGGACAGGGAAGGTGTGTAGCAACGGAGTTCGCAGCAATTTTTGTGCCTGGAGGGCACTGACTGGTTCTAACAACAAGGTGCCATTTCGTAATCTGGAACAAGACTTTACAGGACCTGCAATTGCGTCGACACCTTTCTGCATAATGAATGGGTTGACTGTGGAGAAGTGTAGACCTTCGTACGACCAAGAAACAAGGAACTGTGGCACTGAAGGAAGAATGAGACTCATCTAACTTTTGCTCGTGAGCAGAAATTGTAGACGTAGAGGAAACCATTGCAGAAGTATCCCCCACGATTACCGGCGTCTCCGTTGGTGCGCCCCTTTCTTGTGGGGGACCTCTCTGAGGGCACTCCCGCCTTAGGTGATTGTTCACACCTCAGGTCACACCTCCCAAGAAACGGACGGAGGGACCAATCGGCACGTTCGGAAGGTACCAGCTCAGGTAATCACCCCTCCCTGGGCCTGGCCATTACCAGGGGGTACGTACGTGTCCTACCTGTCTACCCGGGGTGGGGAATTATGCGCTATCCCTATGTCTTACAGTTACAAGCGTCCATCTCCGGATGTGGGCACGAATCATACTCCCACAGGGGTAAGAGGGGAAGGGAAGAGATGGTGGTGAGGGGCAGGAGGGGGGGGGGAGGAAGAATGGGGGATGGGGAAGGATGTGGAAAAGGAAAGTATGCAGCCCAGAAAATCCACAAAAGAGTTGTGGATCCCCGGGGGGGGGGGGGGGGGGGGGGGAGAATTATGTTCGATTTGGAGGCCCATGTCTGGATTGCTGCACAGCTCTCTGATGCTCGAGTTGTTCATCTGTTCCTTTGCATGTTTGTGAAATCATATTCTATGGATATAGCACTGCAATAATTTTGTCTGGGCCATGTACATGCCTGATGTCTGTGGTATACAGCAAGATAAGGGCTGGCATCCAATGACAGGTTTCTTATCTCACCTACTAGTGGCTTGTGATACAGGAACTTCTCAGATCTCAGTATCTTCACGGAAGTACTGGATGGTGGAATACAATGCTAGAAGCTCCTGACTGAATGCAGTCCACCTGGCCCGGAGGGTGACAGTTTCTTGGGGGAAAAATCAGAGCAGCTGACATTTACCATGGAGTACCTCTTCCATAACTGCCCCAATAGCAGAACTGCTCACATCAGCCATGGGAGTCAGCTGGGCACCAGGACTGGGGTGTGCCAAGGTGACGGCATTTGCTAAGTGCCACTAGATGTATCAAAATGCTCCACCATCTCTGAAGTCTACTGAATTTCCTTCTTGCCCAGTGTCCACCAAAGCATTTGTGAGAGGTGTCTGCAGCTCAGCCACACAAGACAGATGGCGACAAATGAAATTTTGAGTCCTTATGAAGCAATGTAGATTGTGAAACATTTATACGTTTGAGAGGAGATTGCTCACCATAGAGATGCACTCTGCTGTCGCCTTGCTCCAGAAGCACTGAGCTTGTCACCTAGGAATGTGACCTCTGGTTGATTCAACTGTGATCTGGATTCATTAATAACCACACCACTGTCTTGGTGTGTGGATAGAGCTAGTTCCAGATGCCTAGAACGTTCAGCGTGGTTTTGGAGAAAATGAGAATGTTACCTAGGTATGTATTACTGAAGGAAAAATGGAAAATACAATGACTGATGAACCGCTGCCATATGTGAGCAGCATTCTTGAGACCAAAAAACATGTGGAAGTATTAGAACAATCTGAACAGCATGGTGGTCATTGTTTTCCGTATATCATCTGGATGCACTGTGAATTGAAAGTAAGCTCCTTTGCAGTCAATAACACCAAACACTGTCATACTGGTGACAGCATGCATGAAGTCTTTGATATAAGTTATCGTGTACAGTTGTATAGTTCAGCATCCAATAGTTACAGCAGATCCCAATGAAATCATCTTTTTTGGGCACAAGTTAAACGTCAGAGGTCCAAGGGATGTCAGAAGGATGTACAATCCCTGCTTGCAACAGTTCATTAATAGCCAACTTAGATGAATGTAAATCTAAGGGACACATGCACTGATGTTTGTGGCAAAGTGGTGGGCTATGGTGGGCCATTTGTGGTCGTGATACCATACATTGTCCCATTCCAAATTGCACAAGCATGCACATAGACTCAAGCAGTGGTAAAGTTGATGATACAGTTTAGTAATGCTGCAAGCCCCACTGTATTGACCTTTAGGAGACGGTTGACATACAGAGGTCATAGCTGGCATGGAGAGAAACATGCAGTGTGAGACCCACAGATGGCCAGGGACAGAGGGGGTTGGGGTGGAATCTGGCACACTGCCTGTCATTTCCAGTAGTAGACACTGCGCTGCGTGGAGGGGTTCTCAGACCAGTTACAGATCAATAGTCACATCATCAATGGAGTGCCTTAAGTTATGTCCTCCTCCTCAGTGCAAAGTCACTGAGATTGATAGCGATAGTCAATGTAGTATTGATTTTGCCATGCTGGATTCCAATGGCCTCGTATCACTAGCAGTCGAGATGACAGGCATTTTACCCGCATGGCTGTAACGGATCGTGCAGCCACGTCTCAATCCCTGAGTCAACAGATGGGGACGTGTGTAGTCAGTATATCATCAATTAGATGACACACTCTCATAAAGTGTATTGAAATATGTGTCATTGACATGGTGCTGTTCGAGCAGAGTCAGAAGGCTGTGTCAATAACTGTCTCAGTGATGTGCGTGATATAAAATGTACAAATGCACTGTGAAACACCCCCGATTAATTCCTTTACTGGATTTAGGGTAATTTACCGTAGCCGCCAAACAGTTAATTATTATGATTATATGACCGTGTGCTTAATGGATGAAAGGCTATCGGTTTTTCTGCTGTGGTTTCGGGGGTATTTCAACCGAGTATGGCTGTTTTGCAACTGAATAGTGGAATGATTGAAAGTTTGTCTATTATTAAGGAGCATAAAGGTTGCGATGTAGAAACTGATATATATTTCCAACTAACACACAAATTATGAGGCAGTTACTACCTTCGCCTTACAAATCTAATTGCGGTTATCTTTTTTTATTGATTGCTGATTTTCAGTACTTTGTCACACGCAATACTGATGGTTAACATTCACAACAATCCTCACTGCAATCCATGGTTCTTGCTGGCCGACGCAGTTGACGCGAAACACGTAATTCGGCACTTGTCACTTTCTGTTTCATATCACTCGCGAATCGGTATTAGTGAGGGTCAACCCCACGACGATCAGGGGGACGTACTCACTCGTCATACTCCGGTGAATTTTACCGTTTACAACTCACTCGACCACCATTCTTGGCCATCTCTCCAACACTACTGCTGACTCGACACTCCCTAGTACTACTCCGCACTCGACACTCGTCTCACTGCCTCCTGCAGCGCTCGACAATCGATTCCTGTCTACTATCGACCTGGGCGTCGGATACTCGCATCTATGTTCGTGGGATCACAGATCCCTTACAACTGCACAGTCAGTAGTCTCACGGACCATAATTTCTGAGTTATTTCCTGAATGGAGACGTAAGGTGAGTTTTGGCATGACATCGACATGCTGAGTCCTGACAGGGAGGTGATGTATGATCCCATCTCTATCAAGAAGTATTGATTCATCGAGAGGTCCGATAAAAATAGGTGCCTCTGCATGTCTAATACAAATAGATGTCCCTGCATGGGGTCCCTGTGCAGCGTATGAAAGCCACAGATGCCTTGTTTCTACTGTGTGAACTTACACTACTGGCCATTAAAATTGCTACGCCACGAAGATGACGTGCTACAGACGCGAAATTTAACCAACAGGAAGAAGACGCTGTGATATGCAAATGATTAGCTTTTCAGAGTATTCACACAATGTTGGCGCAGGTGGCGACACATACAACGTGCTGACATGAGGAAAGTCTCCAACCAATTTCTCATATACAAACAGCAGTTGACCGGTGTTGCCTGGTGAAACGTTGTTGTGATGCCTCGTCTAAGGAGGAGAAATGCGTACTATCACGTTTCCGACTTTGATAAAGGTCGGATTGTAGCCTATAGCGATTGCGGTTTATCGTATCGCGACATTGCTGCTCGCGTTGGTCGAGATCCAATGACTGTTAGCAAAATATGGAATCAGTGGGTTCAGGAGGGTAATACGGAACACCATGCTGGATTCCAACGGCCTCGTATCACTAGCAGTCAAGATGACAGGCATTTTACCCGCATGGCTGTAACGGATCGTGCAGCCACGTCTCAATCCCTGAGTCAACAGATGGGGACGTTTGCAAGACAACAGCCATGTGCACGAACAGTAGGACGACGTTAGCAGCAGCATGGACTATCAGCTCGGAGACCATGGCTGCGATTACCGTTGACGCTGCATCACAGACAGGAGCGCCTGCGATGGTGTACTCAACGACGAACCTGGGTGCACGAATGGCGAAGCGTCATTTTTTCGGATGAATCCAGGTTCTGTTTACAGCATCACGATGGTCGCATACGTGTTTGGCGACATTGCGGTGAACGTACATTGGAAGCGTGTATTCGTCATCGCCATACTGGCGTATCACCCGGCGTGATGGTATGGGGTGCCATTGATTACACCTCTCGGTCACCTCTTGTTTGCAGTGACGGCACTTTGAACAGTGGATGTTACATTTCAGATGTGTTAGGACCCGTGGCTCTACCCTTCATTCAATCCCGGCGAAACCCTACATTTCAGCAGGATAATGTACCACTGCATGTTGCAGGTCCTGTACAAACCTTTCTGGGTACAGAAAATGTTCGACTGCTGCCCTGGCCAGCACATTCTCCAGATCTCTCACCAACTGAAAACGTCTGCTCAATGGTGGCCGAGCAACTGGCTTGTCACAACAATATGCCAGTCACTACTCTTGATGAACTTTTTTTTTTTGTTTTGGTTTTAGGGCGCAAAACTTCTATGGTCATTAGAGCCCAGTCCGTGACTTAGGAAACAGTAAAAAGCCGAAATTGAAAACCAGCAGCAATGGGAACGAAAGTCATAAAATTGGAGAAACTAAAAGCAGAAGGAAGGCTTAAAAATCCACTACAGAAAGGGGTTGGTTGTCCCCAAAAAAAGCTTCAAATGACTGACGTCATTTCACTGGCACTAATAAACTTGAGAACGCGGTCGGCTGAGCGCGTGTCATCTGCTAAAATCGACGATATATCAGGCGAAAGCTGTAGACGGGAGCGTAACGGATTAAAATAGGGGCACTCAATTAAAAGTTGTCTTACCGTCCACAGCTGAGAGCAGTGGGGACAGAGTGGGGGAGGATCGCCGCTTAAAAGATGTCGATGGCTAAAAAGACAGTGTCCTATCCGGAGTCTAGTTAAAATTACCTCCTCCCGACGACGCGTTCGGGAGGAAGAGGTCCAAGCACAAGGAAGAACTTTCATGTGCCGCAATTTATTATTGGGAAGTGTCGACCAATGCGTGTGCCATAAATGAACAACACGTCGACATAGAACGCTCCGTAGATCGGCGAAGGGAATCGATTGAACAGCTGGCCGAGGAAGAGGGACTGCAGCCTTGGCTACAATATCGGCCGCCTCATTTCCACAGATACCAACGTGTCCCGGGAGCCAGAGGAACGCCACCGAGACGCCCCCCAGGTGGAGCAAGGGCAGACAGTCCTGAATCCGGTGGACCAGAGGGTGCACAGGATAAAGAGCTTGGAGACTGAGAAGAGAGCTGAGAGAATCTGAGCAGATAACGTACTGTATCCGCTGATGGCGGCGGATGTAGTGGACAGCCTGGAGAACAGCGTAAAGCTCCGCAGTATAAACCGAACACTGGTCGGGAAGCTGAAAGTGATTTGGGGTGTCGCCAACAATATAGGCACTCCCTACACCTAACGATGTTTTCGAGCCGTCGGTGTAAATAAATGTGACGTCCGTCATTTGTGCACATAGAGCAGCAAATGCCCGACGATAAACAAGTGAGGGGTACCATCCTTGGTAAATCGGCAAAGGTCACGGAGCAGGCAGATCCGGGGACGGAGCCAAGGCGGTGCTGTACCCCAAGTTGTCAAGAAGGTTTTAGGAAAGCGGAAGGAAAGAGAATGGAGCAGTTGACGGAAGCGGACTCCCGGTGGTAGTAGGGAGGAGGGGCGGCCTGCATACCCTACATCAAAGGAGGCGTCAAAAACAATGTCATGGGCTGGATTAGCAGGCATGGAAGACAGATGGCTAGCATAACGACTCAGAAGGACTGCTCGCCGATTGGACAGCGGAGGTTCAGCAGTCTCAGCATAAAGGCTTTCCACAGGGCTGGTGTAAAAAGCTCCAGACACTAAACGTAATCCACGGTGGTGGATAGAGTCGAGACGCCGAAGAATAGACGGCCGAGCAGAGGAGTAGACTATGCTTCTATAGTCCAATTTCGAGCGCACTAAGGCGCGATATAGGCGGAGAAGGACCACTCGGTGCGCTCTCCAGGAGGTACCATTCAGGACACGGAGGGTGTTAAGGGAACGCAGACAGCGAGCCGAAAGATAGGAAACGTGGGAGGACCAGCACAGTTTTCTGTCAAACATAAGACCCAAGAATTTAGCGACGTCTGAAAACGGAAGGTTGACAGGACCTAGATGTAAGGAGGGCGGAAGAAATTCCTTACGTCGCCAAAAATTAACACAAACGGTCTTACTGGGAGAAAAACGGAAGCCGGTTTCGATGCTCCAAGAGTGGACGTGATCGAGACATCCTTGAAGACGTCGTTCAAGAAGGCTGGTCCGTTGAGAGCTGTAGTAGATCGCAAAATCGTCCACAAAGAGGGAGCCCGAGACATCAGGAAGGAGACAATCCATAATTGGATTGATGGCAATGGCAAACAGTACAACACTCAGCACGGAGCCCTGGGGTACCCCGTTTTCTTGGGAGAAAGTACGGGAGAGAGTAGTGTTCACCTGCACCCTAAATGTGCGCTCTGCCATAAATTCGCGAAGAAAAAGGGGCAGCCGACCTCGAAAGCCCCAAGAGAACAGTGTGCGGAGGATGCCTGTCCTCCAACAGGTATCGTATGCTCTCTCCAGATCAAAAAATATTGCTACTGTTTGGCGTTTCCGGAGAAAATTGTTCATGATGTAAGTGGAGAGAGCAACAAGATGGTCAACTGCAGAACGATGCTTTCGGAATCTGCATTGGACAGGTGTTAAAAGACTGCGGGATTCCAGCCACCACGCTAAACGGTAATTCACCATACGCTCCAAAACCTTACAGACACTACTCGTGAGAGAAATGGGGCGATAGCTAGAGGGGAGATGTTTGTCCTTTCCAGGTTTCGGAACAGGAACGACGATAGCTTCCCGCCATCGTCTGGGAAAAGTACTGTCGGTCCAAATTCGATTATAAAGGCGAAGGAGGTAACGCAGACTATGGGTTGATAAATGCAGCAACATTTGGACGTGGATACCATCCGGTCCTGGGGCGGAGGAGCGAGAAGAAGAGAGTGCATGTTGGAGTTCCCGCAAGGAGAAAACAGTATTGTAGCTTTCGCGATTTTGAGAGGAGAAAGCATGAGGTCGCACTTCCGCTGCACATTTCTTCGGGAGAAACGCTGGCGGGTAATTTTAAGAGCTCGAAATCTCAGCATAGTGCTGACCCAACGAGTTAGAAATTACGACGGGGTCCACTAATGTGTCATGCGCGACAGTGAGCCCAGAGACCGGGGAGAAACTAGGCGCGCCTGAGAACCGTCGAAGCCGACTCCAAACTTCCGAGGAGGAAGTGAAGGTGTTAAATGAGCTAATAAAGAATTTCCAGCTTGCCTTCTTGCTATCGCGGATGACACGACGGCATCGCGCTCGGAACTGCTTATAGCGGATACGGTTGGCCAAAGTAGGATGGTGGCGGAAAACGCGGAGAGCACGTCGCCGCTCACGTATTGCATCACGGCATGCCTCGTTCCACCAAGGAACTGGGGGGCGCTGGGGCAATTCGGAGGTGCGTGGTATTGAATGTTCCGCAGCTGTAAGAATAACGTCGGTAATATGTGTGACGTCATCGTCGACGCTGGGAAAGTGACGGTCATCGAATGTCGCTAGAGATGAAAAAGTGTCCAATCGGCTTGGGCAAACTTCCAGCGTCGCGGGCGCATGTAGGGCAGTTGAGGCTGCAGTCTAAGGACACATGGAAAGTGGTCACTCGAGTGTGTATCATCAAGGGCGAACCATTCGAAGCGCCGAGCTAGCGGAACAGTACCGACCGCAAGGTCCAAATGAGATAAATTTGTCGTGGAGGCAGACAAAAATGTAGGGACCCCAGTGTTGACGCAAACTAGATCTGCTTGGTGGAAGACGTCTAGCAATAGTGAGCCACGTGGACAAGGATGTGGAGGTCCCCAAAGTGGGTGGTGGCCATTGAAGTCCTCAACCAGCAAATATGGGGGTGGAAGCTGACCAAGAAGATAAAGGAGATCAGCTCGTGCCATTGGTGTGGACGATGGAATGTATACAGTACAAAGAGAGACTGTGTATCCGGAAAGGGAAAGATGGACAGTGACAGCTTGGAAGGAAGTGTTTAAATGGATTGGGTGATAATGGAGAGTTTCATGGAGAAGAATCATGAGTCCTCCATGCGCTGGAGTGCCTTCAACAGAGGGGAGATCATATCAGACGGACTGAAAATGAGGGAGAACAAAGCGGTCATGGGGATACAGCTTTGTTTCCTGAAGACAGAAGATGACCGGCGAGTAGGATCGTAAGAGGATCGACAATTCATCCCGATTGGCTCGAATACCGCGGATATTCCAGTGGATAATGGACATAGGGTGAACAGAAAATGGAGGAATGTGACCAAGGTCGCTGTCAACTCAACGACTGCTCTGAGCTTGCGACCGACAGCATGGAATGGCATTCAGCCGAAGGCAGAAAATCCTGATCCATAGGTTGGTCAGGAGCAGCTCCTGCCACCAGCGATCGGCCGGTTGATCGGCCGCCAGCAGTGCGCCTCAGCGACACAGAAGACGGCCGAGGGCGATTTCCGCCAGGTGGTGCTGTAGATGGGACACGCCTTGGCGGAGAAGGAGAGGAACTGGGTTTCTTTGTAGCCTTCTTGGAAGTATGATGTTTAGAGGAAGGAGGAACCGATGGTTGGGAAGTTGCCGTACGTAAAAACTCTTCACGAGTATGCTCTTTTTTCGAAGTCTTGGTGTCTGACTTTTGGGCTCGAGATTTAGCAGAACTCGACGAAGGGTGAGCCAGAGAGTGAGCAGGCGAAAGTGGTGAGGTTGAACGGGCGATCTTTGCGCTGGCCGATGTGACGACCGTGGCACTAAAGGTGAGGTCGCAAGTCTGCGTGGCCGCCTCCTTTGTTGGCCGAGGAGAAGCAAGGACAGTGCTGTATTTTCCTTTCTGAGGCACGGTGGGCTGTCGACTGGCGAATAATTTTCGAGCAGCAAAGGTCGACACCTTTTCCTTTACTCTAATTTCCTGGATTAGCTTTTCGTCCTTAAAAACGGGACAATCTCGAGAGGAAGCAGCGTGGTCACCCATACAGTTGATGCAGCGAGGGGATGGAGGTGGGCAAGCACCCTCATTGGCATCCTTGCCACACGAAACACATTTGGCCGGATTGGAACAGGACTGGCTGGTGTGATTGAACAGCTGACACCGATAGCAACGCGTAGGGTTTGGGACATAAGGACGAACGGAAATTATCTCATAGCCTGCTTTGATTTTCGATGGGAGTTGAACTTTGTCAAATGTCAAGAAGACAGTGCGGGTTGGAATGATGTTCGTGTCAACCCTTTTCACAGCCCTATGAACAGCCGTTACGCCCTGTTCAGACAGGTAGTGCTGAATTTCTTCGTCAGACAATCCATCGAGGGAGCGTGTATAAACGACTCCACGCGAGGAATTTAAAGTACGGTGCAGTTCCACCCGGACAGGGAAGGTGTGTAGTAGTGAGGTGCGGAGCAATTTTTGTGCCTGGAGGGCACTGACTGCTTCTAACAACAGGGTGCCATTCCGTAATCTGGAACAAGACTTTACAGGACCTGCAATTGCGTCGACACCTTTCTGAATAATGAAAGGGTTGACCGTGTAGAAGTCGTGACCTTCGTCAGACCGAGAAACAACAAGGAACTGTGGCAACGATGGAAGAACTGTCTGTGGCTGAGACTCAGTGAACTTGCGTTAGTGAGCAGACATAGTGGAAGGTGAGGAAACCATTGCAGAAGAGTCCCCCATGATTACCGGCGTCTCCGATGGCGCGCTCCTCCCTTGTGGGGGCCCTCTCTGAGGGCACTCCCGCCTTAGGTGATTGTTCACACCTCAGGTCACACCTCCCGACAAACGGACGGAGGGACCAATCGGCACTTTCGGAAGGTATCAGCTCGGGTAATCACCCCTCCCTGGGCCTGGCCGTTACCAGGGGGTACGTACGTGTCCTATGTCTACCCGGGGCGGGGAATTACGCGTTACCCCGTCACTGGCTATGCATGGAAGTGCGTGGGTCGGCCTTCAGACATGCACAGGGAGGAAGAAAGAGAAAGGGAAAGGAAAGAAGAGAGGTCTCAAACGCCGCAGCGGAGAAAAGGGCAAAGAGAAGAGGTAAGGAAAAGAGAAGGACAAAGGAAGGATGAAGACATACAAGCAAGGAAGGCGAAGAATGCGGTACATTTACAAGGGTCCGTCTCCGGACGTAGGCACAAACCATACTCCCAGAGGGGGACAAAGGGAAGGAAAGAGCCAGAAGTGAGGGGGGGGGGGGGGGCGAAGATGGGGGATGGGGAAGGATGCGGAAAGGGAAGGTATGCAGCCCGGAAAAGAAGGAAGGCCACATTAGCTCGGGGTCCCGTGCTCGCTACGCACGTATCCACGAAAGAGTTGTGGATCCCCTGGGGGGGTCTTGATGAACTGTGGTATCGTGTTGAAGCTATATGGGCAGCTGTAACTGTACACGCTATCCAAGCTCTGTTTGACTCAATGCCCAGGCGTATCAAGGCCATTATTACGACCAGAGGTGGTTGTTCTGGGTACTGATTTCTCAGGATCTATACACCCAAATTGCGTGAAAATGTAATCACATGTCAGCTCTAGTATAATATATTTGTCCAATGCATTTCTTCTTCGTGTAGCAATTTTAATAGCCATTGGTGTATAGCGAACCTCTGGAAGTATTTGGCTAATTGCAGGGCTACAGCACTTAAGGGCATGTCTACTGAATTGACTGTGAAACCAGCACGTCATCGATAAGGAAGCAGTGTGGACTGGGTAGCCAAGCAATAGCACATTGCCAACCGTCATGGTATACGAGGGGGGACTCAAAAGAAACCGTACTCCGAGGGCGCTGCCACTCGTAGACGTAGTGCAGGGTTCTCACACTAGATGGTGTTAGTAGAGACCTTCATGAAACAGCTGTGCAGACGGCGTCAATGTAGAGCTGAACGTGCAAGTGTGGTGGTGTGCTTATCTGACTGTTGGCGAATTACCTCTGCGAAGTCGTTATGGCAACTTTAAAAGAACAAAGAGCGTGTGTGAAATTTTGTTTCCTGCTTTAAAAAAAAAAAAAAACTGCAACGGAGACACACCAAATGCTTCAGGAAGCTTTCCAGGCGGACGCTATGAGCCACACACAGATTTTCGAGTGGTTTGGGCGCTTTAAACGTGGTGAGATATGTGTTGAAGACCGAGCTCGTTCTGGACGCCCTTCAACAACGCGAAATGAGGAGAACATTGAAAAGGTCCGCCAAAAGATCAACGAGGATCGTCGCCAAACGATCGACCAAATTTCAACAGAGACAGGAATCAGTTGGAGCTCGTGCCAGCTGATTTTGAGTGAGGATTTACGCATGAGACGTGTTGCTACTAAATTTGTTCCGCGTCTTCTCACACAGGAGCAAAAAACCATCCGCATGAATGTGTGTCAGGACTTGAAAACAGAGATTGCACGTGATCCAAACTTCTTGAACAAAGTCATTACAGGGGATGAGAGTTGGTGTTACGGGTATGACGCAGAAACCAAGCAAGCGTCAAGCCAGTGGAGGACTCCCAATTCTCCCAGACCAAAAAAAGCATCGCAAGTGAGGTCAAATGTGAAGACGATGATCATTGTCTTTTTTGATGTTCGTGGAATTGTGCATCGGGAATTCGTACCCCCTGACCAGACTGTTAACCAGCACTTTTACTTGGATGTTTTAAGGCGTCTGCGAGAGGATGTGAGGAGGAAACGCCCGGAACTTTGGCGATCAGGTGACTGGTTTCTGCATCACAGCAACACAACGCTCCAGCACACACGGCCTTACGAGTGACCCACTATTTGGCATCTCAGAGGTGGTCTGTAGTTCCCCACGCTCCGTATTCGCCGGACCTAGCCCTGTGCGACTTTTTCCTGTTTCCACGTATGAAAAAAACGCTGAAAGGGGAGCGTTATGACGATGTGGATGCGGTAAAAACATCTTCGCAAAGGGCACTCACTGGACAATATCAAACTTGAGGAGTTCCAAACATGCTTCCAACAGTGGGAAAAGAGACTTGACAAGTGCATTGCATGTAATGGAGAGTATTTTGAAGGTGACTGAAGTAATTTTGTAAAAAGGTTCATCAATAAATTTTTTATGACAACAATCCGGTTTCTTTTGGGTCCCCCCCTTGTATGACGTCCTATTTGTGAGTGGTTGTGATGGACTCAGGAGTACTTCCAGCAGCACTAAGTGTTGTATCCTAGTACTTATTAATCCTGCGGAAGTGGTGGATCACTGAAGGCATGCAATCTGCCAGCACACATCGATCATCTAAGTGGGCTGAATCGTTGGTGATCATAGCGTGTTGTTGTTGGTCAGTCAACAACTTCACTGTCCAATGAATCTACAGTGTCGTGTCTGGCATAAGACACAGATCAATGACTGAGTGAAGTCTGGGCCAAAGTTGCAGACTGTGTCCTCCTGGAGTTGTTGATTGTACATGGTCTCCTAAAGCTGATGTTCTGGAATGCGTGAATGTCTCTGTAACAGAGTGGCTTTCACTGAACCATAATTGTTCTTATGTGGCAGGTACAAAATAATGTCTCTAATGATTTCGGCTTGTGTCGCTAGGTAGCACAGGATGTGCACATACTTGCTGGCATTGTCGGAAAACCTGAGATACTCAAGAATATGCTCCATGGTCGCAAACCGTGGCACTGAATGGTGCTAGTTTTAAATATGTGTCAACTATTGTGATGAGAAAGGTTGACATGTTATGCAACATGGCTGCTGGATCTGAGTAGGACACAACTTCTTGTGGTGGAACAGGTGGCAGTCACTAAAATCTAATGCACAGCGCAGAGGACGCAGAAGGTGCTAAGAGAGAATCGTACATAGTTCGCGGCCGTTGCTGAACAGAGGCAGAACTGGATGTGGTGGTGTCCTCAAAGTCTAACAACGGGTTCAGTCCAGGTGGGCATTGTTGAGGTGTGACAAGGCCAGTGTTAGCAACAGAAATGGCACACTGTTGAACACTGTATTCAGATGTTAATCACATGATTACCCCACTGACACACTGCTCCTCCTGCACTGCAGTCCTTAAGCTGTTGTCAACAGAAATCGGCACTGTGGACGAAATGGTGTGTGATGGCCACATTTTTGCAACATGATAGTCTGGACCAGATTTTCATGAATGCCAAATGGATGCACGTTCTGTGGCAGATGCTGGATATATCGAACTACACGTCAGTAGGATACTGCCAGTAATACACAGTACAGTAAGCTGTATAACACTTTATGAACATAAACTACCTCAGAGATGCCCAATGCCCATACAATGGCATCGCCTACTATGCACTGCTTCTTCACTATTTGTCAAAGTCCTTCCTATCTGTTTCACAGAGATTCCATACAGGTCAGGTCAGTGTCACCACATACCCTTCAAAACATTTCTGTTGAAATGTAGCAAACTCGGGTTGGACAAAACAAATCTATTGGTACCCCTTAATCTCAGATTATAGTACTCATATCACATACTGTACTCACACTTACTCTCAGGATACAAATTTTACCTTCATATGGATGGATAATCAGTTAACAGTCTAATTCCTTTACTCATAACAACTTGTGTTAGACTATTTAATAAATAATTTCTCTCTTTGTGTGTGTGTGTGTGTGTGTGTGTGTGTGTGTGTGTGTGTGTGTGTGTGTGTGTGTGTGTTTCAGCTGGCAGCAGTTGAAAGCATGTTGTCATACTCACAAACACTACCAACTTATGCTTTATATATTGAGCACAACAAGGGAGCAAAATGACACTGCTATGGGGACAGACAGTAACAGATGATCAGTTCGGTGGCTGGATTTTGTCACACATACGATGTACAATGTGAAATTTGACAGTTAATTGTTTGCCACTTATCACACATGCCAAATCTTTTGGCGATATCAATGTGTTTCAATGGATTCTGCAGCAAAGGATACCATCCAGTTCATTTCCATGTTGGCTTATAGATGACTTGAGATATTTTATTTCTGAGGATAACATTTCAAACAGTTGGAATTGGTAAAGTAAACCAAAAGAAGGTTCCCATGTGCAGCTAATGACTGACATTTTACTTTTACTTAAATTATGCATTTTGATTATCTTTCAAAAATAAACTAATTTGTTAGATATAGCTTCTTGCCCTTTAATGAACTTTCATTGTTTGATTATCAGCAGCATTATTATTAATTGGACTTACTGTTATATTATTATGAATACATACATAATTTATCTTCAGTGTGATGTTCATTATAAAAAACAACATTATGTATATCAGTAATGTAGGAAAAGGCAGATTGCTACTTGCCATAAAGAAGACATGTTAACTTGCTGACAGCACAGTTAAAAAGACACTTACATAAAGCTTTTGGCCACAGCCTCCATCAGTAAAAGAGAGAGACACTATTCATACACACAAGAAAGCACATCTCATGCACACGACTGCCAACACCAACATCTCAGGCCAGAATTTAAATTGTGCCTGTCTGGCATTTCCATTGTCTAATATTATGTACATACATGTTCTCACATCATGTGTTTCACTTGTCTCTTGTTTTACACTTCTGTACATGGAATGATTCAATGGATCAATAAGCATGCAAGGGCCTTTTTTTCCCCAAACCTCTGATCACTTAGTATAGAAGCTACAGGAGCATCAGAAAGTGAACATGCACTGTAAACTACTGTGCACCTCTCGCACTCCGCCAATGCCAACCTCAAGGCATCAAAATGGTTCAAATGGCTCTGAGCACTATGGGACTCAACTGCTGTGGTCCTAAGTCCCCTAGAACTTAGAACTACTTAAACCTAACTAACCTAAGGACAGCACACAACACCCAGCCATCACGAGGCAGAGAAAATCCCTGACCCCGCCGGGAATCGAACCTGGGAACTCAAGGCATCAGTCTGCGTTGCACTACAGCCACATAAACATGACTGCCATCCTTGTTGCTCCTTCCAAGTGTAAATTACACAGCGTAATTCAGTTTCTGCAAGCAGAAGGGAATAGCGCAGCAGAAATTCATCAGAGAATGATCCGAGTGTACGGTGATAACTTCATGACTGATGGTGTTGTGCTGAAAGTTTAAAGATGGCCGAAATGACATGCATGATGAAGGGGGCCAAGGATGCAAGTCTGTTCGACCTTACTGAACGAGTTGACAGAATGGTTAGAGAAAATCGTAGGTTCGCCATAACTGCTCTGTCTATGGAAATTTCGCAAGTTTCAAGATCTGTCACGCACGCTATCATTACTGAACATTTACACTTCACACAGGAAGTGGCTACACGGGTAGCGGGGGCTGTGTGGAAGAGACTGGGTGGCTTTTAGGTTAGAGGGTCTCAGGAAACCACAGAAAGGATGCCTGTCTAAAATCGGGCAGGTAAAACACAGCAAGTTAGTTGTAGAAACAATCGGTATTGTAGTTGTAAATTGTCGTAGCTGTGTTGGGAAAGAACCAGAACTCCAAGCCCTAATAGAAAGCACTGAAGCTCAAATAGTTATAGGTACAGAAAGCTGGCTAAAGCCGGAAATAAGTTCGGTCGAAATTTTTTCAAACGATCTAACAGCGTTCAGAAAGGATAGATTAAATACAGTTGGTTGCTGTAAGAAGTAGTTTGCCTTGTAGTGAAACTGAAGTAGAGAGTTCCTGCAAAATAGGTTGGGTAGAGGTTATCTTGACAATCGCACTAAACTATTAATTGGATTGTTTTAGTGACCCCCAACTCAAATGATACAGTTGCTGAACAGTTCAAAGAAAACTTGTCTCATATCAAATAGGTACCCCACTCATGTAATTATAGTTGGTTATGACTTCAATCTACTCACATTATGTTGGAAAATTTATACGCTTAAAGCTGAGAGAAGACATAAGTCATCAAACATTGTACTGAATGCTTTGTCAGAAAATTATTTTGAGCAATTAGTTCATGAGCCCACTCGAAGCATAAACGGTTGTGAAAGTATACTTGATGTCTTAGCAACAAATAATCCTGGACAAATAGTAAGTATCGTAACAAATACTGGGATTAGCGACCACAAGGCAGTAGCTGCTAGGCTGAATACTATACCTCCTACAACCATCAAAAAGAAATGCAAAGTACATCTATTTTAAAAAAGCTGATAAAAATGCTCTTAACACTTTTTAAGAGAAAGTCTGCACTCCTTCCAATCTGCTCATGTAAGCGTAGAAAGGTTGTGGAATGATTTCAAAGAGATAGTATCGACAGCAATTGAGAGATGTATACCACATAAATTAATAAGTGATGGTAGTAATCCCCCATGGAACACAGATGACTGTTGTGGAAGCAGCGAAAAAAGCATGCCAAATTTAAAAGAGCTCAAAATCCCCAAGACTGGCAAAGTTTTGCATAAGTTCGAAATATAGCGTGTGCTTCAGTGCGAAATGTTTTCAATAATTCCCACAATGAAACACTGTCTCGAAATCTGGCAGAAAACCCAGAGAGATTCTGGTCATACATAAAGCAAATTGCAATCAATACCTTCACTGTGTGATAACAACAGTGAAATCATTGATGACAGTGACACTAAAGCAGAGTTATTAAACACGATTTTCTGAAACTCCTTCACCAAAGATGACTAAGTAAATATTCCTAAATTCCAATCAAGAGCTGTCAAGATGAGAAACATAGAAGTAGATATCCTTGTGAAACGTCCCCTTTGAACAATTCTACAAGACTGTGCTTAACCTGACACACAATATTTTGTTAGCGCAACGCAATCTGACTTTCAAAAATCTCTACAAAAGAATGGCCCTGACTAACATTAAACTATACCTTTCACAAATCACTAAATCACTTACCTCACAATAATCTTCGTTTCTCCCACTACTGCAATACAGCAAGCGCCACTACTGCCAGCTAAATAAAAAATTCAAACTATGGAAGGCACTAACTACTGATAGGGATAGTTAGCAAATGAAAGATATTAATAGAGAACAAACAATGTATTTACCTTGATATCATCATATATAAATATAGCAGTTCATGACAAATTACAAATCTCAGCCATCTCTCTCCCCACATCCACCACTGCTGGCGGCTCACCTCCAACTGCGCAACGCTACGCGCTGTTAACATCCAGCTGCCCCTCTACAATGGCAGACAACAATGCAAACTAGCCACAGACTGCACACAGCACAGCCAGTGATTTAATTTTCAGACAGAGAGCGCTACGTGGCGGCGGCGTTACCAATATAAGAACCTAAACAGCCTACTTACATAAAGAAACCGTAAACAGCCTACTTACATAGCCCCATGCTCCCCACAAAAATATTTTACAAATGGGATTGGGCAGTTGCCAATACAGATTTGAAAAATTTTTCATAATTACAATAACAAAGAAATCAAATGCACACACTTATTGATATTATGTTGGTCAAAAGCTAAAATTGTCTCACAGTCCATAAAGACAGTCCTAATCGCACATAACAGGAGAATGGCAGTGTTTGTCTCAAAGTCTGAGCAGTAAAAGAAAATGCACACGGAAGTAGTGGATTTCCATGCAGTCTTGAAGAAGTAGTGTTGTCCTTCCAATGGAAAGACAGTGCTGACTCTCGACATGCAGACAGGTAATGGGCCACAACAGAGCAAACCCACAGCAGAGTCAGTCGAAATTTTAAAGAGTATTGGTAGGTAGGTCATCACAGAGCAGACCCACTGGAGTCCTGGTAGAGATTGTGGTATTGGTGGGCCACCAGAGGTGCAGACCCACTGCAGTCCTTGTAGAGATAATGGTAATGATGGATCATCAAAGGTGTAGACCCACTGTAGTCCTTGAAGAGATGGCCAGCAGCCATCTGTTGTGACTGTGCAGGTGCACATTCACCATCGAAGAGTCTTGCGGAGAACATAGCAAGTCCATAAACCACCACTTGTGCACTCACAAAGTTTTTGGAATTGTCCTTAGAACCAGCAATGCTGTTATCCAGTCCCTTGCTGAATTATTAACACACATGCAAACACTATCAGTCCCTACTTCTCACATATTGTCCATATACTATGACCAACAGAAACGTGTGCAGTGAAATGTAACTTACAAGTTAATAATAAGATGAACTGGTGTCAATTACAATTTTATAACATGAGAATACAATTACAAAGGTACAAAATACATCATTAAAGTACATAACAATACAGATAACATTAGTAGTACAGGCTTTACAAAAGAATCGAACTAAAATATACATCAGTGGAATTATGACATGAGTACATACATAAAAGATCAGAATAACTTTCGAAACATCAACTTCACACATGAGCATTAAACAGAATAAATAATGTGTAAGCATATTTATAAGGTAAATAACATATTAATGCCAATTATATTTGAGAATAACAGTATTCCTCATCATAGTGAATGTAGCTTAATATTAAAAGAAGAAAAAATTCTATGAAACTACACAGAGACAGGAAGAAAACAAATACACAAGGGTACACAAACACATAGTGGGATAACACCAATAGGAAAGGATAGGGTTCGTTTTCAGTGTAACATTTGGTACTGCAGTCCAACCCAAAACTTCATATATCTTTCCTCTTATTTCATCCTTTGTTTCCACCAAAAAAATTCTAACTAAGCATGCTTTCTGTGTTTATATGTTCACACGTTTCTTACCTCATTTTTATTTTCCATTATCTTACCTCATCATTTATTTCCAAGAAAATCCTACCTAAAATACTTTTTTTTTTTTTTTTGGCCAAACCATTTTCTTATAGCGTCTAAATGCATTTCTTCCAATTCATCATAGTTAGTTTCTTATATAGTCTACCCCTCTTAAGCTAACTTAAATCTACTGAGCTCAGATGCTAAACTAAGGGACGAGGCAATGCAGCATCACATAACAAATCAACACAAACAGCAATGCAAAAAATGCAAATTGGCAAAGCTAGCAGCATAAATGAGCAAAAGTCAAATTCAATAACACTATGCCTGGCAAACAGCAGCAACTTATACCTAAACATGACATAGCGCAAGCAGAAAAAATATTACACTAAAATGGCCATGTCTAATACCTATGTCACATCTTAACACTAGAGTGATGCATCACAATTTATTCTACAAAAGAAATTACCAAGTACTTGAAAAGAAAATTATGTGTTACTGTTACTAGTTCCTTCTTATTCTTCTTTCCTTTCCAAGTGCTCCTTTTTTAAAGAATGTGGATCATAAAATAATTATTTAATAGATCTGTTGACAGAAAGTGTTCACATTAGTAAATGCATTTCATTTTATAAAAGCAATGCTGCAACACAGCTGGAAACCAGATATCAAATGAAATAAGCAACTACGAAAAGCAAAGTATAAAAATATCATTCAGTAGTCATGTGACATTTCATAAGTTAGTAGAAACTCTCTCAACTCTCGTAGAAAGACGCTTGTCATAGTCAGGTGTGCAGATGTAAAAATATTTCTCGTCATTTCATTAGGCATTTCAGTAAATATCAGAAAGTACGATATGTTTCCAAGTAATCAGCGTGTCGGATTTGCGATGCTTTCTCTAAAGGAATGACAATGGGCAGGATAATGGCCTCCCTTTTTTTTCCTGTGCTCTGAAAGGCACGCGCTAATGGCTTTTTCTCCAGGCGTCTGACACAGCTGGGTGCCCGCGACGCATTACGTCACGGTCACTTACCTTTCTTACCGACATATTTACGACAGCAGTTTCCGCTACAGTGACAGTCTCATATAAACATTTCACAGGTCGAAAATTTGCGTAACAAATGTGTAGAAACCAAATCTTGTAAATATAACAGCGTCCAAAAAAAAAATTCGTCAGCATTGTGATACAGTCACACATTTACACACACATTTCATAACTCTTAAAGTACGAATCTTGGTTTCCAACAACCTTTTTCACAAACCAGAGTCCCTAAACACTACTCATTATTCCTTACCATATTCGTCGACACTTCTTCAATATTTCATCATAACAGCTACGTGGCTTAATCAAATAACTCATATAACATCAGCCTATTAATCATAAACATACCTCAGCAGCATAATACACATCGTCGTCGTAAAAATAACATCATAACACCTCAGTCAAATCTCAAAAACGTCGTAGCTTTCTGCAATAATTTCAAAACCTAAAAAAATTCTCTGCTCATGTCAAAAGTGTCAGCTGCCTCAAACGCACTTTAAAAATCATGATCTCATACCAAATACATCATTCAAAGCTCTCATAGTATCACAATTATTCCGAAAAATATGAACAGTTTACAAAGTACAGACAAAATACAATTTCGTAAGTGTGAAGTAATCCAACTCTGTAATTGCGTAAACATATGTCACTGATGTAATAAAAAAAGTTTATCTCTCAGTTAAATGATCAGATAGCTGTGTAATTTGTGTGTTAGAGAAATATGGTACCGATGTGTAAAGTTGTATAAGCAAATACCATATTAGCTAGGGTTCCTTGTGGTTGCCACACACATGGTACACAAAGTAAGCGTGTACTCCCCTGAGGATTAATGTAATTGTACCCTCAGGTGTTACAGATTACAGCAATAGAATGAAATGTATCACGGAAAACTTTCTTTGTAATTCAAAAATCTTTAAAAATAAATGTTTTAAGTACAAAATTAATCACTCAAATACGTGTACTGTAGCGCTAAATGTGCGTCTTGTTGCAACATAATCTGTGTGGAAGTGTAGTAGTTATCGTCCTCCGAAAGCTAAGTTCTGCAGAAGTCAATGTACTTACCTCATGATAAACGAAAGTGAAATGCTTTGCGTATAGATATCTTAGTTATTACGCTTATTGTTGTGGTGAAGAACGTACTGTGCTGTAACGTATTGTTGTGCTACGGAAAACCCTGTCTCATTGTAGCTATACTACAAAGTTACTACTAAAACATGCTTTACTTTCCAGAAGAATTCAGAAAAATTGTGCAGATATAAAACAGATACACCGCAAAAGCAACAATATAAATTGTGTCACACATTAGTAGCGTCGTGATATAGTCGTGTAGCTGTCAAATAAACTAACCACTGTGTCATCTGGTATCTCTCAGAAAGCACTTTGAATCCATAATGTATTTTCAAGTAAACCAAAATGTTGCATTAAAATCTCATTAGCAGTACCAGTATAGGTTCTAAGTATGTAAGCCTGATAGTCGTTACGTAATCGTGCAACTAACAAGCAAGAATGTACACACACAATAACACTGTGACGTCTGTTCACTATAACAATCCATTCGTCATTTCTGTTTAAATAAGTTCTCTTGGTTCTTGATTGGATATTTAACTTCAAACATTGTTGTATGTTAACAGATTCTAAGTCTGACAACGCTTACTAGCAATATAAAGTGAAAAGTTATATGGCAAAGACAAAGTTAAAAAGCAGATTATCTTTCAATAAACGGTTTTACATGTGAAATGTGGTGTAAACCTTTACTCTTCCTAGTACGCAGAGTTTCAATTTCAACGCAATTATCATGTGGTATACGTCGGATTCTGTAAGGTCCATTGTAAACTAGAAAGAATTTGTGACTCAAGTGTTTCTTCTTACGTGACAATGAATGAGCTTTAATGAGAACTTTCTGACCAATATACAATTTCTTTGCATTTGCTTTACCGTGTAGTTTTCTCCTTTTGTCTGCTGCAGATTTTATATTTTTAAGAGCCAAATCAATTATGTCTTTGTGTCGAAGTTTACGTGTATTTGGGAAAGGTACAAGCTCTCTGATTCTGTTCGGTGGTTCTTCATTCTTTAGTACAAGAGTAGGTGGTAAAGCAGTGGAATCATGAGGCATTTCATTCAGCACATTTTGAAATAAGTGTAAATATCTGTCCCAATGCTGATGCTTTCTGTGGCAATAAAGTCTGCAAAGCTTATTGATTTCTTTCATAATCCGTTCAGACGGGTTACAATGTGGTGAGTACAATGAAATAAAAACAGGTTTGATTTTATGGTTGCGAAGCATGCGTGACCAAACAGCAGATCTGAATTGCGGTCCGTTATCTGAAATGACTTTACTAACGTGTCCAACTTCACGTAAGAAATTTTTAACAAAGGCGTTGGATACAGACCGTCCAGTGGCTTTACGTAACGGTGTGAAAGAAACAAATTTTGAAGTAAGTTCAACAGCGACTAGAACGTACGAAAATCCATTAGATGTTCTGACAAGCGGTCCCAAGAGATCAACAGCAGCAAATTCTTTTAATTTAGAAGGAATGATAGGAAACAGCGGAGCACTATGGGAGATAGTAGATGGTTTCGCCTTTTGACAAAGTTTACAAATAGACAAGACTCTTCGAATTCTCTTTTCCATATTGTTAAAATAACAAGTCGTTCGAAGAATATGATAACATTTTCTTGGGCCAAAATGTGCATAGCTGAAATGAATGTACCAAATGAGCTTATTAACAAAATCGTCAGGAATGCAAAGTACCCATAGCTTGTCATCAACAGTGCAGCGTTTGAAGAGTATGTTGTTTCTAACCAGGTAATAATGTCGAATCTGTGTGTGTGTCTTTTCATGCCATTTGCTCTTGATGTCTTTCCAAATCGGATCTTTATCTTGTTCATGAGCAATGTCCTTTAAAGATGTGGTGATGAAGTTTTCAAAGGCGACGTTCTGAATGTAAAGAATACTGAAATTTTTCTCGAGGTTGCCTTCTGTGTTACTTTTCTCAAGCCCAGCCGATGCGCGTGACAGTGCATCCGCAACAATGTTCTCCTTGCCGGGAATGTAGACTATTGTGAAGCGGAATTCTTGCAGAAACAATGCCCAACGTTTTAACCTGTCATGATTTAATTTTGAAGACATAAGAAATTGTAATGCACGATGATCACTGTACACTTTTACGTGCTTACCAGAAAGAAAGAAACGGAATTTGCTAAATGCCCAAACGATAGCTAAAGCTTCTAATTCAGTAACGGAATAATTTTTTTCAGATTTTGTAGCACTCGGCTAGCAAAAGCAATGGTCTTCTGAATGGTAGTGTCATTTTCTATGGCTTCTTGAAATAAATGGGCACCAAGACCGACTTTAGAAGAATCCGTGCTAAGGCAGAAATCTTGTGACAGATCTGGATGAGTTAAGATTGGCGCGTGAAGTAACGCTTCTTTCAAAGAATTGAATTCCAATTGTGCTTGTTCGTCCCAGTTCCAAATAGTATTTTTTCCAGTGAGAGAACAAAGTTTTGGTGTAACAAGAATTTGCATATTCAGAAAACGACGGTAAAAATTTACGAGACCTAGAAAACTGCGGACTTGTCTTTTTGTAGATGGAACTGGAACTAACTTTTCAGGATCCGGCTGAATGCCTTCAGAAGAAATAATATGTCCCAAAAACTTCACTTTTGTCCTACCGAATTCAGACTTTTCCAAGTTAACTGTAATTCCAGATTCTGCAAAAATATGTAACAAACTGTTGAGAATGCGATTATGTTGTTCCCATGAAGCTTCTGCTATCAGAATATCGTCCACATATAAGGTGATGTGACGTTTTAAGAACTCAGGTAATATGGAATTTAACCCACGAATGAATGCTGCCGAAGAAATGTTCAAACCAAAGGGAAGTTTCCGAAACTGATAACAAACGCCGAAACAAAGGAAAGCTGTGTATTTTCTACATTCTGGATGAAGTTCGATCTGATAAAAGCTGGATCTGAGATCAATGGAAGACAACACTTTTACACCATTAAAATTTTGAAGAAGTTCTTCCAACGTTTGCGGCCTGTCTGTTTCAGGAATAATGATCGTATTGATTTGTCTCGAATCTAAGACAAGCCTGATCGATCCATTTTTCTTCTCAACAACATGTAACGGATTGTTGTATGAGCTTACTGCAGGCTCAATAATGCCCTCGTCAAGCATAGATTGTATTTCTGTTCTAACACGGTCCCTATAATGCGCCGGAATTACGTATGGTCTAACACAAAATTTAGTATGCTCACGAACACGAAATTGGTATTGAAATCCCTTGATTGTTCCTGTTTTGTGAGTAAAAACTGTGGAATGTGCTTGTAAAATTTCAAAAAGGTCCTGCCTATCAGTGTCATTACAATTCTCAATTGCTTGAATTTTATTCTGAATTAACTCATTAATTTCAAATATGCCGTCGATGTCATCCCTGTCAGTACTTGCAGAGTGATTGTTAGTGTCAAGTTCCGTCGAAAATTCCGAACTGTTGTCTAACAGAAGGTAAAGCCGATTAATTTCCTCGTCATGGTTTGAGAGCCAATCTTCAAATTTCAAAGCTACTGACTTACCTTCTTTTTCTAAACTTATTTCAGCATCGTGAAAGCTTAAGATTGCTTTGTATTCATTTAAAAAGTCTACTCCCAGTATAATTTCCGTCGACAATAATGGAACAATAAGAAAGTTCATAGAGAAGCTGTGGCTTTGACAAAAGAATTCTAGGTTGGTTTGTTGGCGTACATCTACACTTTTTCCAAAGATTGCACCTTGCAATTTAATCTTACGTAACGGAAGTGTGGGGCAATCATTCGATTTGTTGCATTTGCTAAAGGATGTTTCACTGATTACTGAAATGGGACTGCCAGAGTCAAGTACTGCCGTAAATTTTACGTCATTTACTGTAATGTGAATCACAGGATATGCAATGTTGTTATGTTTTACGTCGTGTTCTTGGAGTAAGATGTCCCTAATGTCTTCCATTTTTACGTTATTACTAGCTACGGCAGCTGCGTCATCAGTTTCATAAGTACGTTTTGTTGCTGCCAGCAGTGTGAGTCATTGCCTATTGTCTCTTTGTTGGCGCGCGTCGTTATTGGGATTTGGAGACCTAACTTCTACAAATTCACCGTGACGAGAGGGCCCTGCTATGTTTGAATCCCGCCAGTTCTGATGCAGTTCAGGTCTATCGTTACGATCATATCGTCTGTCGTCATGTCGGTAGATGCCATAGTTTCTTTCTTGTCGGTCACGTGGTGGAGAATTTCTCCCTGAATCGAAACTGCGCGCTGGACCGTTGCGTCTAAAGTTATTCTGTCTCCCCTGATAATATTTATTTTGGTTCCCATATTGTCTGTTTCTCTGATTGTCTCTGTGATAGTCATTACCACGGAGAGGTGATCTTTCCCTGTAGTTATTACTACTCTGCCAACGGTTGTCATACGGGTGGTGTCTGTTTTGGTCACGATTTGTGTTGTGAGAATAGCCTTGTCGTGTCCAGTTATTACTTCTTTCATCGCGGATTTGCGACGGATGTGACCTGTAATTGTTGTGTTCCTGGTTTCGCGTTCCGCGATTGTCAGTGTCACTTTCCAGTTCTTGTAACAGTCCCTGAAAAGCTTCAATGTCGTCTTTGCAACGTCCTGCCAAAATAATATGTCGTAAATGTTCAGGTAATTTGATTAAGCAAATGCGGATGAGTTCTGAGGGGCTGTATGGGTTTGTCAGGTACTGATTCTTGTGCAACATGTCTTCAAAATATTTCACAAGACTGGAGAATTCAGATTGTTCGAAATGTTTCATCATTATGATGCCATGTTTTACGCGGTCTTGTGTGGCTTGAGACCAATATGCTGAGAGGAAGGCATGATAAAATTCTCCTTCACTGTGACAATCGTGAATGACCGACCGCATTCTTACAGCTGGTTCATTCTCTAAGTAGCCACACATAAATTCTAATCTGTGTTCTAACGACCAGTTGGGAGGAAAACAATGAGAGAATTGATGGAGCCATGCTTGTGGATGAATGTCGTTGCCTGAATTCTTAAATGTTTTGAATTTACGTGTAGTAATGAACAGCTTATAGTCAAAATCATCATGTCGGCGAGTCGCATATCGGTCATTGTTAGGTCGTGTCGGCCGTTCCATCTCAAAATTCGGTGCACATTGCCAATTTCTTTCATAACTTCCGAAATGCCCTGTGTTATTATTTTGCGGCTTTTCCGTATTTCTAAGTCCCTCTTCCCGTGTTGGAGCGCGAGTGTCCTCTGAAATACGTAATTCTTGTATTACCTGTGTCAGCTGATCTTGTACTTCCCGGATTTCTCTTTGGTGTTGCGTATTAATTTGATTCTGATTTTGTTTGAATTTCCTAATTTGTTCATACTCTTCTGTGTCAGTGAAGGCTACAGGTGTTGTGTCATTCGGATCATCATCTACCTTTGTAGATAAGTTAGTGAACTGATCTGAAAGTTCAGCTACTTTATCCGATAGTGTACTTATTTCCTCAGTGTGTTTTTCTGAACCAAGTTTCAGAGTATCTACTGTGTCCTTTAAGTTTTCCTGAGTTTTTGCAAGTTGCGTAACCGAATCGGTAGATGCAACTGAGTCAAATTTAGCTTGCAAGGTCTCATGATTTTCATGAACAATAGTTTGCAGTTCTTTTATGGCTGCTTCGTGATTCCGTAATGCATTTTCATGCCGCGAAAAAATAGGTTGAAAATGCTCACAAATTTGAGTTTTTACGTCATTACAGACTTTTTGACATTTAGATTCAATGTTATGTAACTCAGTAGTTAAATCTTCACGTGTTTGTTCAAGAGTTTGTTCCAATGAGTCTAACTTTTTAAGATTTTGTTCCACTGTGTCTAACTTTAGCTGTGTTTGTCTCTGATTTTGTTCCATTGTGTCTAACTTTTGAAGATTTTGTTCCATTGTGTCTAACTTTTGAAGATTTTGTCCCATTTGTTTCTGATTTTGTTCAAGCGTTGTGTCTAACTTTTGTAGCTTTTGTCCCATTTGTTGCATTAACTGTAATAACAATGCACTGGTGTCTGAAACATGTTCCTCAGTGCTTTTCGGGAGTGAAGTTGCACCGGCAACATTCACATTTTGACAAGCGGAAAATGTGTCATGACTCATTTGAGAAAACGGTGAGGACGCAAAACCTGAATCTACAGTATTTGCAAAATTGTGTCCTGTCATTTCGGATTCCTGAGGCGAGCTGTTGCCGACCGATCGATCGATAATGCTTCCCTCGTCACTAATTGTTTCACTGTCCGTGCCATTGTTTGCCGCCCGCTCCATTTCCCTGTGCACGATTACCAAATTACTACTTTGAACATCAGTTAATTCATTACTCGGTGGCGCTAACACACTGCTTTCATTTTCACTGTCATTTCTCAGTTTACTTTGGAGCCTAGTATTACGTTTTTCACACGCCATTATTGTCACAGTATTTCACACGACAACACAGAAAAACACAATTTGAAGATCAAAAATAAGAGAACACATTAACATAGCACTGAAAATAATATCTAGTTAATTGCAAGCGCAGCTGCGAAATACTTGGTGCAAATCTACATGCATGCCACAACTGTTTTACTATACAACAATGAAAGACTGCAACTACAAAGGAAATTCTCTCTATAATTACGCGCTAGCAATAAACAAAATCTACACTAATTACACAAACTACAAGAAAAATCAGAAGATTCCAGTGAGGTATCCTGGCAGGGTCGCCATATGAAACGTCCCCTTTGAACAATTCTACAAGACTGTGCTTAACCTGACACACAATATTTTGTTAGCGCAACGCAATCTGACTTTCAAAAATCTCTACAAAAGAATGGCCCTGACTAACATTAAACTATACCTTTCACAAATCACTAAATCACTTACCTCACAATAATCTTCGTTTCTCCCACTACTGCAATACAGAAAGCGCCACTACTGCCAGCTAAATAAAAAATTCAAACTATGGAAGGCACTAACTACTGATAGGGATAGTTAGCAAATGAAAGATATTAATAGAGAACAAACAATGTATTTACCTTGATATCATCATATATAAATATAGCAGTTCATGACAAATTACAAATCTCAGCCATCTCTCTCCCCACATCCACCACTGCTGGCGGCTCACCTCCAACTGCGCAACGCTACGCGCTGTTAACATCCAGCTGCCCCTCTACAATGGCAGACAACAATGCAAACTAGCCACAGACTGCACACAGCACAGCCAGTGATTTCATTTTCATACAGAGAGCGCTACGTGGCGGCGGCGTTACCAATATAAGAACCTAAACAGCCTACTTACATAAAGAAACCGTAAACAGCCTACTTACACTTGGTGTCGCAAAGCAGCTTAAATCACTTAATAAAAGCAAGGCTTCTGGACCAGATTGTATATCAGTCAGGTTCCTTTCAGAGTCTGCTGATACAACAGCTCCATATTTAGCAATTATATACAACCTCTCGTTCACAGAAATACCCGTACCTAAAGACTAGAAAATTGCTCAAGTCACACCAATACACAAAAAGGGAAGTAGGAGTATTCCGCTGAACTACAGGTGCATCTCACTACTCAATTTGCAGTAGGGTTTTGGAACATATACTGTATTGGAACATTAAGAAGTACCTCAAAGACAACGATATATTGGCACGTAGTCAGCACGGATTCAGAAAATATCGTTCTTGTGAAACACAACTAACTCTTTATCCCTATGAAGTAATGAGTGCTATCGACAGGGGATGTCAAATTGATTCCATATTTGTAGATTTCCAGAAGGCTTTTGAAACCATTCCTCACAAGCGTCTTCTAACCAAACTGCGTGCCTATGGAATATCACGTCAGTTGTGCAACTGCATTTGTGATTTCCTGTCAGAAAGGCCATAGTTCATAGTAATAGACAGAAAGTCATTGAGTGAAACAGAAATAATATCCGGCATTCCCCAAGGAAGTGTTATAGGCCCTCTATTGTTCTTGATCTATATTCACAACATAGGAGACAAATTGAGTAGCCCTATTAGATAGTTTGCAGATGATGCTGTCATTCACCGTCTTGTAAAGTCATCAGATGACCAAAAAGAATTGCAAAATGATTTAGATATCTGTGTGGTGCAGAAAGTGGCAATTGACCCTTAATAAAGAAAAGTGTGAAGTTATCCATATGAGTACTAAAAGAAATCCGCTAAATTTTGAAAACGCGATAAGACACACAAACCTGAAGGTTGTAAATTCAACTAAATATTTGGGATTACAATTATAAATACCCTAAGTTGGAATGATCACATAGATAATGTTGTGGGTAGAGCCAACCAACGACTGAGATTAATTGGCAGAACACTTAGAAGGTGCAACAGGTCTACTAAAGAGACTGCTTACACCATGCTTGTCCATCTTATTCTGGAGTATTGCTGCGCAGTGTGGGATTCACATCAGATGGGACTGACGGATGACATTAAAAAAGTACAGAGAAGGGCAGCTTGTTTGGTATTATCGCGAAGTCGGGGAGGATAGTGCCACAGACATGATAAGTGAACTGGAATGGCAATAATTAAAACAAAGGCTTTTTCATTGAGATGGGATTTTCTCACAAAATTTCAATCACCAGTTTTCTCCTCAGAACGCAAAAACATCCTGTTGGCACCCACCTACAAATGATCATCATGATAAAATAAGAGAAATCGGGGCTCACACAGAATAATTTAAGTGCTCATTTTTCCTGGGTGCCATCCAAGAGTGGAACGTTAGAGAGACAGCTTGAAGTTGGTTGATTGAACCCTCTACCAGGCACTTTATTGTGAACAGCAGAGTAATCATGTAGAAGTAGATTTAGGCTACAAAAGAACTTTGTGCTCGTTGGGTTCCAAAAATATTGACGAAGACCCACAAAAGTCACTGAATGGCATCAGCTTTGAATGTTTTTGACCGTTATAATGTTGAAGGAGGGACCTTTTTGAAATCAATTGTTACTGGAGTTGAAACTAGGATCCAATATGACACACTGGAAACAAAATGACAATCACAATTCAAACAAACATTCAACAACAGAGAGGTTATGGCTCTTGTGGTTTTTGACCAGAAAGGTGTGTTGCTTGTAGAGTTTAGGCATCCTGGAACCACTATCAATGCAGCTGCCTATTATGAAACTTTATGTTGTTTGTGGAGAGCCATTCAAAACAAATGGAGAGGAATTCTGACTTCAGGAATTGTGTTGATCCGTGACAGTGCTCGTCCACACACTGCTGGCACAACCTAATGGTTCCTTGAACAATTTCAATGGGACATTTTTGATCATCTGCCATACAGTCCTGACCTGGCACCCAGCGACTTTCACCTTTTCCCTGAACTGAAGACATGTTGTGGTCTTCAGTCCTGAGACTGGTTTGATGCAGCTCTCCATGCTACTCTATCCTGTGCAAGCTTCTTCATCTCCCAGTACCTACTGCAGCCTACATCATTCTGAATCTGCTTAGTGTATTCATCTCTTGGTCTCCCTCTACGATTTTTACCCTCCACGCTGCCCTCCAATACTAAATTGGTGATCCCTCGATGTCTCAGAACATGTCCTACCAACCGATCCCTTCTTCTAGTCAAGTTGTGCCACAAGCTCCTCTTCTCCCCAATTCTGTTCAATACCTCCTCGTTAATTATGTGATCTACCCATCTAATCTTCAGCATTCTTCTGTAGCACCACAATTCAAAAGCTTCTATTCTCTTCTTGTCTAAGCTATTTATCATCCACATTCCATACAAATACTTTCAGAAACGAATTCCTGACGTTTAAATCTATACTCGATGTTAACAAATTTTTCTTCTTCAGAAACGCTTTCCTTGCCATTGCCAGTCTACATTTTATATCCTCTCTACTTCGACCATCATCAGTTATTTTGCTCCCCAAATAGCAAAACTCCTTTACTACTTTAAGTGTCTCATTTAACTATTTCCTAATCTAATTCCCTCTGCATCACCCGACTTCATTCGACTACATTCCATTATCCTCGTTTTGCTTTTGTTGATGTTCATCTTATACCCTCCTTTCAAAGCACTGTCCATTCCATTCAACTGCTCTTCCAAGTCCTTTGCTCTCTCTGACAGAATTACAAAGTCATCGGCGAACCTCAATATTTTTATTTCTTCTCCGTGGATTTTAATATCTACTCTGAACTTTTCTTTTGTTTCCTATATTGCTTGCTCAATATACAGATTGAATAACATCGGGGATAGGCTACAACCCTGTCTCACTCCCTTCCCAACCACTGCTTCCCTTTCATACCCCTCGACTCTTATATAACTGCCATCTGCTTTCTGTACAAAGGAATGCTTTATGTTTTCCATTTGTGCCAGAAGTGTTGTAAACATCTATCTAGTTTGTGTCTGAGCAACTTCCAAAATTCTCAATTTTTGACCAATTTATTACCCTCCTGTACTCAGATTTAATAGATTATATATCCTGCCAAGTTTCAACATCTAACATAAGATTCTGCATGTCATGATTTACTATTGGTTTTGTGATTTGACATTTTTTTTCCTTTGATTCGTCTACCAAGAAGTTATCAATAGCAGTCTCAGAGCATTTACATATCCTAGTCGCAAAGTTCACAGCAGAAATAAAATTGAATGGCAGTGTTACTGATTGTAACTGTTCACTGACAGAGCTTTTCAATAAATTCACGTTAAAATCGCCAGCAACCACTATTTCCTTGTTTTTTGCTGTGATATGGGCAATACAGCTTCCAGACTTTTTATGAAGAGGTTAAAGTTTCCTGAAGGTTCTCTGTATATGCTTACTATTATAAATGATGAAATACTACTTCTGTTGCACAAGCTTCTACGTACTGCTCTAACCAAAATTTATTAACGTCAATATTCTTGAAATTAAGACAGTTTCTAACGAATGTGGCAACTTTCTTTTTCCATATTAAATGTACAGAAGTAAGAGGATAACTTAAATCCTGTAACATTCTACTGAAGACAAACTTCATATTCTTCCTATGCTCCAAATACAAAGACTAATCCATCAACAGATGAAATCAGTTTCCTAGTGCTTGGTTTTGATGTGGTCTTCAGTCTATATATGGCTTTAATGCACACTAGTCTATCCTGGAAAAGCCTCTTTGTCACTTAATAACTACTGCATCCTACATCAGTTTGAACTTGTTTACTGTATTTATGCCTAGGTCTACTCTCCAACTACGCCCCTCCCTAACCACCACCCCACTACTCAGTCTAGTAGGTTGTCCATTTGAAAAATACTGTACAGCACCATTTTCAGAGTCCACATTAAATAAAGCACCATGGTTTTCAAACCAGTCTTCAGACTGATGACAGTTTTAATTTTTTATACATGCATATACAAGTTTATCATAGCATGCCCACTTAGCTTGGAGCCGTTTTGTATTCTCAATATGTTGCCCAATGCACTAAATACACAGATAAACCAAAATATTATGACCAGCTGCTTAATAGCTTCTTATCCATGTTTGGAATGAAATACAGCACTCACTCTGCATATCAGGTATCTGACACTTTGTTGTTGGGTTTACAGAGGTATGCAATATGCAATGTCTATGCCTAGGTCATGTAATTCACACAGATAACAGGCCGCTGATTTGTGTACACGGCGATGGTGCCCGATAGCGAACCAGATGGGTTCCATGAGATTTACATCAGGCAAATTTGGTCATCGGGAGAGCAACCTAAGTTAACTATAATGTTCCTCAAACTACTGTATTATGTTTCTGGCTCTAAGACATACACAATTATACTGCTGAAAGATGACATCATAGTTAGGGAAGACATCAAGCATGAAGGGATGCAGGTAGTCCACAGCTGTCGACGTGTCTTCTATTAGTACCACAGGTCCCATGAAAATGCAGGAGAATGTTTCCCATAGCATAATACTGCCGCCACCAGCCTGTGTAAATAGCACACGGTATGTTTCAAGCCACCATTCACCTTGATGATGTCAGTTGTGGAGACAACTATTGATCTAGTGTAGCAAAAATGTGATAAACCTGAAGAGCAGACACGTTTCCATCAATCAACAGGTGAATCCCACTGGTCCATGCCCACTGCAGTTGTAATTGGTGATGATGTTAGGTCAACATGCAAACAGGTAGGTGTGGTCTGCTTTGGAGCTCCATGTTCAACTATGCAAGATAAACAGTGTGCTCCGAAACACTCATGCATGCACCATCATTGTGCTATTTTAGCAGAGATGCCATACTTTACAGATCAGACAAGGCTCCCAGCCCCACGTTCTGTGAAGAGTCATGGATGTCCAACCGTTTAGTGCCTAGGAATAATTTCAGTCACCTCCTACCTCTTTCCATAGATGCTCATTACAGTAGCAAATGAACATTTGAGTAGCTTCACTGTTTTCGAGATATTTGTTCGCAGGCTCTGTGTAATAATAATCTTCCCTCTGTCAAAGTTGATTATCTTTATGGAGTTCCCAATTTGCAGCACAGATCTTTGATAAGATCATCCCCATCCATGTCTACTATGCTTACATATTTCTATTACTGCATCACATGCCCGCAGTGCCACCACGTGGTATCCAGTATTGCGATGGGTTGTGGTCATAATGTTTTGGCTTTTAAGTGCACGTGTAATGCCAAAATGTGAACTACAGAGAAAATTTTGCAATATTAATGGTATATATAGTACATATTCTATGTACATTCTATAAATTATTGTTTCTTGATTTTGTTTCATGGTATGTTGTACAGTGAGGATGGTTGTATAGTGTACTGAATGCTAACTGTAAAATTAAAGGACAAAGGTGCTTGTTTTCTGTGTTTATAAACTTTTTTCAACACTGTTGGTAAATTTCTGTTGAAATGTAATTATATAAATCCCTCAAATGGCATTGCTAGAAGTAACACTGTGAAGGCCAACAGAGCAAACAACTGATTAGCATTATTTACTAAACCAGTCTCTCATTTTCCAGAACAGGTAATAAACAAGTCTCCATCCATTTCAATACTTTCAGTTATTTTATTTTTATTATTTGTTGTGCACACACACATTGATACAAACACATTGACACAGTGAAGGAACCTTAAAATGTCTTTACAGCAGTATTTACAGCAACCCACAAAATATTAATCAAATTCTTCACACACAATATTGCAAAAACAATGAAATTATATTTGCAGTCGAACAGAGGCTAAAAAAAGGAATTCAACAATTTTTCATAGACAATGTATGTAAAATAATGATGGAAGTGAAACAACTGCTTCCAAGAACTTAATTAGAAAAATTAAATAATTGTACAAGCAGAAAATTCTTTGCATAAAATATGCACACACCACAACTATAAAGTCAATAGTCCTCTCTTTCTATAAAAACACATTCAGGCAATAGTATTTACGTTTTACATTAGCTGTAAAATATATCTCCAGTATAAATGGTTAGTTAATACCAGTTTGAAATAAAGTAAAGGAAGAAAAAAGACAAAAGGAACTTTGAACACTTAATTATCATATTAATTAAATGGTCCATACGATAAACACACAAAACAAACAAAGCAAGCAAAAGTAAATGAAATCACATGCAGCACCAGTATAAAATCCCAAACATCACATTCTTTTGTCGTGCACTGTAAATCACTGTTTGTCCATACAGACAGATACACAGCCTGATCTAATTTCCAGCAGACTGCAATGATTACATTTTTTTTTAATCAAGATTCTAGGACTTGTCTTCCCTTTTCTACAATATCACGGAAAGCACATTTTTATAGACTATATAAATTTTGCTGGCTTAGCCTGTGAAGAATTTCCAGAGTATTTTACTACATACTGGTAAATAATAAAATACCAATAGGTAGCTTGAAGCATTTGAGTATCAATACATGTCCTCAAAGTGGTTAACAGTTTACACAACTTACCCGAAAAAAAAAAAAAAAAAAAGATGCCATACAGGAATAGCAGAAAGCTTTTACCTGGAGGGCATGAAAACACTAAAGAAAACATGTGGAGGAAACAAGTGGTTTCTGATTACGAAAATCTGGGAACTAATTTGAAGAGCATTTTAAAAATCATCAGCAGTTTATTGTAATCAAATGTTATTTAAAGGAAAACTTGAATCTGAGGTATATCCTTCAATGTAAAATTAACATTAGAGGAAATGAAAGCCAAATAATAAGATTCTATGGAAGTTCATACTTCACCACAGACCTCAGGATGCAGTAGTTGTGCCCGTGTGTAAAAAAAGAACTAAACCAAATTACATTCCAACTGAAGATCCATTTCATTCCTCCCTAACTTTCAAGCATTTTCTGAGAAATGGACTCATTTTTCATAGTACAGCTTGTTAACTGTTTCCTGTTTAGGACAAAAGCTGTATTCCATGTGTGTGTGGCATGTCCTAAATGTGAGAGACCATCTGAACAGTTGGGAAGTCAAAGAAATACCACCAAGATATGTGACAAAAAGTCTAATACATAAGCTATTGTTAATTCCTGCAAGTAGATCAACACTGTAGACTCCAAAATTTTGGGAGAATGTAGTTAAGGAATCTACTGAAGCAAGAAAGTCAGAAAACTTCATGAACATTGGGGAAGTTTCCAAGTTAGGCAAGTTTTGGCATATGGCAGAGCCAAGAAATACAGAGGAAATGGGCGTTTCAGCATTGAGTAGTAGTAGTAGTAGTAGTAGTAGTAACAACAACAGCATTGGAAAACATCCTGAAGCTGACCAAGAGAGAGGGCGGGGGAGATAAAAACAACGATAAAAAAATATTACAACGAAATAATTTGTAATATATACAAATGTATCAGTAATCTCAAATGTGTTCTGAGAACTTCATTCAACACATGTATCATAATAAATAACACTGAGAAATTTTGCGCCATACCACACTGGAAACAACCTGATAATTCCAAAGTCTGATTCTGGCAGAACTGCTTACCAGGACATTCTATCACTTCTATTGAGAACGTGTGACTGTTTGTCCTTGCCATCTCTAAATACTTAATTTTTTTGCACTTTTAGTATTTTACAATGGAGTATACCAGGAAACAAGAGTTTGAATGTTGCTATGGTGCAGATACACACACTAACAAAATATATACCTAGTGGAAATTTCACAAGTACAAAAGAAAGATAGATGAATTCTGACCTTGTTTCATACACAACTTAATAGAAGCACTTTATCTTTTTAAAGTTACTGCCTATTCAAGAATATAGACATTAACATGTGTTTCAAAGCAGAGAGAAGCTGTCTCTTAACTTCATTTAAGTGTAACACCTTAAGTGTGGGCTACACAATGCACGATGAGCGTTTATTGGGAAATTAGTAACAGAACTCTAAAACAATATTTTGTGTCAATTTCTTTCTGTATAAGATCAGTCTGGTATTAAACATAATGCACTTTTTTTTTACAATAGACACAGACAAGGGAAGACATAGACTTCTGGAGAAAACCTAGACAGTAATTAATAAATCTTGTTTAATTTAGAGAACTTACCAAATATGAATTTAGAAACAAAATCATGGTGCAAAAGACATGCACACAAAAAATGCTACACATCAGATGACTGCACATACTCGTCTGTTTCTTTATGGAGCTGATGATTGCAATATAAAACACTCTGCAGTATGAAAATGTAGCACACCTGATACAAAAAGGGTGATGTGATGTTTTCTGTTTAAAAATATCGTACATCTAATCTTCAAGCACTGTTTCATTTATTTTCTCATAAATTTGCTTTCCTTTCCAGTTTTTAGCTTTCAATTCAGTCACCTGTATTTCTATGTGGCAAATCAAAAACTTGGCACCTTTTTGAATTACGTATATGTTGAACAAGTTACATACTGTAGCTGTCTGTGTATTTTAAAGTTTTGTAACATCTTAACAGTGGAATTATTAGGAAAGGAGAGTGGACTCAGCAACTGAATTTATATTTGTTAAAAATTTCAAATGCTCATACAATGTCAAGTGATTTGAAGAGCCTTGCAAATGTGACACCATGCATCTGCCTCAGTCTAGCTACTACTATTGCTGTTTAAAGTTCAATATTTTTTTTTGTTTGACTCATGAGCAGCAGTAATTTAGTTACCTCCCAGGCAAAAAATGTGTGTGTTTTTTAAGGTTTGCACAAAATTTTGAAAGTTAAATTATATATATGCAGGCAATATGATTTTATAAAATGAGAACAGATTAACAATGCAGATCATATCCAAACAAACAGTTTAAGGTGTTATTTCAATACATTCACAACATAAATCATTTGCACAAATACAAAACATAATGTAGAATGTAAATCAAAATTACCACTAATAGTGTAATTATTCCCTACACAGTATCTGTATTCACGTTCATAAGCATCAAGACAGTACTGTTCATTTTTGTTTTATTGCAAATGCAATTTACATTTTGTTACAGAAAGACACTTAAAATGTAATATATAATAAAAGCTGCAAACACTGAGTTTCAAGTATTTATAAGAAAAACAATAAAAAAAAACACAACTATCACTGACGCACAGTGATTTCGAAAGATTACTTCATACAGTTCAATACCCCTTGTCAAACTAAGCAAAGACAGAATAAATACTATAATTTCTTTAAGAAACAATGGTGGTAGCTGCATAATTCATACTACACTTTTGAAACATGTTGTGTGTAATAGTACAGTTTGCCACATCTGCTGTCTTCTGGAAAGTATAGCCTTTCTTGTTACTGAGATGAGGAAATTGTGAGAACACTGCTGCTGTTTTGTCTTGAAATAATCAGTTCACACCCACAAAACATGAAATGTTTCAGAAGGGAATGTCACACTTTGAGCTGAGTAAGCTGACTGCACTGGGCTGGAACTCCATCGTCTGTGTTTATGGATGATTTCTGTCTCTTCAACAACAGGAAGTCCAACTTCTTGAAAACTTCCCTCCAATTTTGATGGAGGCATCATTGGTAGACCAACATCTTGAAAAGAATTCATTGATGAAAAGCCACTTTCATCTTCACTAAGCTGATGAGCTTGTGGTTTCACTTGATTGACTAATTCATATGAAGCTGAGCTTGCCTCTGTTATATGATTACTACAACCATTGCAATGTTTCTTTGAAATACTAATGTTGCTGCATGTAGTTGTGTCTTTAGTACTAGCAATACTTCCAGCAAATCCTGCTTCAAGTCCACTAGTTAAACATCCACCTTCGAAATCTGCCCCATCTGTCATTTTGGAAGAACTAGAATGAATAGAGGACACATCAGGCGAGTTTCTATCATCTACACTCGCACTGTGCAGAAAGGAGCTACAGTTTCTTGGTGCAGGGAACTTAGGAACTTCACCTACATTAAGCCTCCTATGAAAAGAAGCCGGAAGTTCATCTGATGCAGTGAGGCTGCTTCTTTGGCTTCCTGGCAATGAGCCATTCAGGGATTGGGCAAGATCAGGTTCATTTGTATTCATTAGGGATTGGACAATACGAAGTAATCTGAATGCTTCTTCTGCCAACTTTGCTGGAGTGACCTCATCAGCATTGTCGTTAACTTTTCTTGTCCGCCTCCTGCAACAGAAGTCCAAAAGACAGTGTTAGAAAGTTACACATTGCAGTGTTTCCACTTCTGGAAAATAACTGACAGGAAATTCATGTTTTACCAGAAAATAAACTAACATAAAAGTATAGTGATAGTCTACATTAAATTATGCCAAGTTAGAAAATGGAGTTTAACCACTGAAACAAAATATTTAAAAGTATGGTAACTGAAACAAGTGCTGCTAAATTTAACTGACAAATACTCTTGAATTTCGCAGAAAAACTGCACTATTTATACTCAAAAGATGGTGACTTTATGGTCTCTCATACAATGCAAAGTAAACTCATTTGTCAGATGTGATGTGTGTGGTTGCTATCTTTATTATCTGTCACAATATTAAAGCCAGCACAGGATCAAATATAATTTCTGGTTGGTACAATTACAGTACTGGAACAAAGTCAGTGCTTATATGACTAGCACTTGCTCAAACAATAAAACTGTCTGAAGTGTTCCTCAGTGATGTCTGATAAGATGCTTTGATCAGTGTCCACAGTCCAACTACACATGGCACGTTCTTGAAATGTATGCCCTTACCATCAACCACTTTAATTCTGACTGGAGTCTAAATCAGAAAGACAGTCAGGATACCACTGGCAGAGTTTCTCAAATGCCACCACTCTAAAAACTTCAACTTTGACTTTCTCTCTGCTTCTGGTACAATTGCTTACTCTTCAACTTACAAAATCCTAGAAATTTATTGCCGGTATGTAAACTGAATATCTTCACTTTCATTACTGTCGAACTACTTTTAACACGATATATTTTCAGTAGATACATTAATGCAGTGAACTACTGTAGACTACTCCAATTTACACTTGCAGTGTATAACTTGAATCACAGTGTAAAAGGATAAAGTTCTTCAATTAGAAAACTGAATAACTTTTTCCTTTTATGTCATGGCTCAAGTTACACACTGAAAGTGTAAATAGCATTAATCTACCAAAGTTCTCCACAGCAATGCATCTATATTTAACAGACCATAATGATTTTTTAATATTCTCCTTTATATCAGAATTATTTCTAAAATATGCCAACTCATATGGATTAGGTCAGGTTCAACAAGATTTATATTTAAAAAAATTTAAAAAGCATACTGCTTGCACAAGAGCGTTAGACAACTACTTAAAAAAGAAAAAACTTTGCTTTCGTGTCTCATGTCTACATTCCAGAGTGAGTCTTCCCATATTCCACAGAATAGCTATCCCTTCACATTCAGAACTGATTAAGATACTGTTTCTATAATTTTCTTAGAATGAGACTTCATTTCAGTGAGCATCCTTCACTAGAAGGAGCAGTCACAGAAATACTTACACCATCTTATACTTTATGCATTGCACTGATTGCTCGATTTTAATCAGTCTAATTTGTACTCACTTTTCAGTAAATTTAAATCTGTTAGGAAATGGGACACACTGTACGCAACTACAAAAATTAACTTTTATTTCTGAGAAAGTAGTTACTTGAAGAAACAAAAAAAGTGTTATTTCCATACCAAGTGAAATCTTTGAAGGCACTGTTAGTAGTCTGCGATCCTTCAATTTGTGCAATGCTCTTGGTGCGTGGGAAGTCTGAACTCTGACTATGCCTCACAGGAGAGGCATTGACAGTGTGAACACTTCTCGAGCGTGGAACCCTGCAACAGAGAATGGTGATTTATTTGCATACACTGCATTGTCAGTTACAATGCAAATTTTTAGGTAAGTCCACAGAATATACTGAAAGGAGTGTATTCATATTTCAGAGCACAACCTCTGAAAGAAAATGAAGGAATCTGCTCAATTAATTGATTTGCTTCTCTCTTTGTTGAGAATTGTGTACCACTCTAAAAAAATAGTAGTAGTAGTAGTATAAATAAAGATTTATCATTATTTCTGTCTTTTACTTTGCTCCAGGTTTTTAAATTTTACAAGCAGGGAGATCCTGTGCAAATCGCTAACTAAAACCAATTTAATACATCCAATTACTTAGAAAATGAAACTAAATAATGAATAACAAATGAGAATTTCATGAGCCTTGTTTTATGTGACAGAATTCACATCTGCGCAGCAGTCATCTAGTACTTACTCACATTTTTTAAACAATGGACAGTTGGATAGACAGTGGCATATAGAAACTGTCAGTCTATGTGGTACAACAGGACAATTCCTAATTGAGTACTCTTGGTAAAATTTACATGACTTTTGCTTTAGCTGAAATAATTTAACCTTACTGCATCATCATGCAAATCTTAGGCACTGGTATTTGTTCTAAAGTTAGTTTACTGATTACTGTCAGGGACTGAATTTTTGTGCAATAGTGCTTTGATAAGTAGCAAACAACTACAAAGCAAGTTTGCCTAATACAAATATGTCAAATTCAGTTGTTGTATATGTTCTTTACTTAAAAATAATTTATAAATATTCTGAAAGCCCACACCGGAATATCAGTAATTACGGAAGGATAGATCGTTACTCATCATTAAGATGACATGCTGAGTTGTAGTCAGTCAAAATGAAAAGATTGTTGCACATTAAGCTTTTGGACAAATCCTTCATAATTATTTATAAAAATATGTTGTGTATTCAAACATAAAATACATTTTGGAGAGGAATGTCTGCAATATATTTAAAACATTTCTAGTGTTGGTGCTGGCGCTGTACTAGATTGAAAAATGAATGCCCACCTACCTGAATCTGCCCCTGCCCCCCTTCCCACTTTTTTGAAGGAAATTTTTGAAAAGCCTTTTTAGATGCACTGTAATAAGTACATTATAATTCTCTGCATTGTCATCTTCAAAATTATTTCTGTTTTCCAGCAGTTATGAAGAACAGAGTAGAGAATCACTGTAGATTGATTATATGGAAGAATTCAAAGAATAAGGTGAGGAAAAACTATTTGTGAGAAGAGTAAATGTTGCAACTTGATGGCAGTGTGAATGAGGAAAGATTATGAACAGGAGGACACAAACACAAATGAAATGAAGTTGGGGCAAACCAGCATTCATGAGATTCTTTGGAATTATTGTCATTAATGACACTGAATGACCACAATATGAGAACAACCTCTGTCATAAATAAAATACAGTGATAGTCATAACAAAGCAAGGTTCACAATATGCGTATGAATGTCTTCAGTGTGCTGTATGACATGGGTACACTGGGTCACTATCTGTTCTTACTCTATGTAAATGACCAGCCACATCCTATTGAAGTAATAGAAGTGGAACATCACAGCCATATTATCAAAGTATTTATTATTCAGACAACTAGTTTCAATGCTACAACTGAATTATCTTCAGGTCCTACTATTAACCAAATTAGAACCTCCTGTCATTGGCTCATGTATCATGTATCACGGTTTCATACAATAACTAGGTGCCATGGACTGCTATTCGTCTGGAGTGTAATTCTGAACGTGTGCTGACAGTGGTGACTATGTGTTTGTAATACGTTCTCCTGATGAATAGCAGTCCATGGCACCTAGTTACTTTATGAATCCTGTGGTACACGAGCCAATGACTGTCATTACTTATTTGCTTAATAGGAGTGCCTGAAGATGGCTAAATGTAGCATTTATCTCATAGAAATTTTTTATCACCATACTGTATCCAAACTCATCTATTATAATATCAACTAGAACCACAAGAACATTTCCGAGACTGTTGAGTTTAAAAGCTACATTGCAAAGATTTTTTTCCCCCCCTTAAGATTAAGAAGAATCAGGTGTAGTTCTTGGGTGAAGGGAAGGGGGTTTCTGTAGCCCCATAACCCCCCCCCCCCAACTCCCTCCACAATTTGCCTCTTACACTGATATTGCACTCTGTGGCATTCATATGGTATGCAGGTATTTAATTCCATGTGTCCATTTCACTTGAAAGCGTTTCCTTGCCTAAGCCTGGCACAACACTAAAATTTCTGGTCACACCAAAGAGAGCAGTTTCAAACCTAAGTTTACATTATCTTCCTGCAATATTAATCGCTTTCTACTGGTTCACTGTTCTAGATAGCCTCCAAGTTCTCACCAATTTGAGTTACTCATTCTGGGTGAAGCAATTTCCGCCAACATTGACGTATGACAAGTTTTCCACTTTTTAAACTTTGTTTGTGTTTTACAAACTTGACTAGTATTATCTATTAAGTAATCACATCTATGATTCCTCAGGAGCAGGTATGGTACACAACTTTACCTAAAAAAAAGCATACAAGAAACAGAATAACATGTTTGGCATAGCAAGTAAATGACATATCAATAGCCAGTATTGGCTGACAGACAAAAAAAAATATTTTTTCTTGTCACTACATAAAACATGCCCACAACTGTCTAGTCAGGCAAGTATACTTGAATAAAATTTTCCAAACATTTGTCATTTCTGCTTGAAATGAACATTCATTGTTAAAATTTTACAACACTGACAGTGATTTAAGCACCAGTATTCAGGCCCATAAATGCATGTGAGAAAACATGTTTTCTTTCAGATTTGTATTACAGGAAACAGTAATGAATGTTAACAACAAACAGAAATATGTATGTTACAACATTTCAATCCACATCTTATCTGTATTTAAGATGTCCATATAAAAATTCAGTCCAATAGACAAGCACAGCATAAAGTTTCATAACAATGCATATCTAAATGCATACTGGAATATTTCAGCTGAGTCATAGTGAATATTTTTTTCTTATGCAATAATTTATTCTACTGTATTATAGTGGCATACAAAAAGTAAAAATGATTGAGAAAGCTTTAGGTCAGTGATACCAAACAGTATTAATAGCACAGTTTTATTCAATGGTGGAATATAAGAATTTCTAATTCCAAATGTACAAAGTAACTAACCTGCATGTCATGTTGCTATCCATTTTATTCTGTATAGCATCCAGACTAATATGAGCGCGTTTTAAGAATTTTGCCACCTGATCCATAACTTGCTTGTACATCTGGCGACTCTGTTCTGCCTGCAGATAACCAAATGCAATTAATAACATGTATGATAATATTCTTAATTAATGATAATGTTCTTTAATAATATATAACAAGGTCACACTTTCATTACACATTAAGAAGCATATTGCTACATAATGTTTTTCTTCTTTTTTCAGTTAAATGAACATGGAAATCTATTTGCTGCTATTCGGGAAGTGTCAAATGTTAAGTGCCTTATTTTTAACCCTCACATGTTAATCACTTGAATGTGTATTATGACCTTTTATTCTTAAGCAGGTCTCACTGAAAGTCACTGTGTGTAGATCAAGCCACGAATTTTTAGACCCTTAACTGCTTTTGGTTAATATTTCATGTGCTTGTAAATGCTTTGAAAGATTTTATCCAAACTTTAGTTACATTATAAATCAGTCAAATCTAAATGCCATAAATTCAGCTAAATACCTAGGAATTACAATAACAAACAACTTAAATTGGAAAGAACACACAGAAAATTTTGTGGGGAGTGTGAGCCAAAGACTCCATTTTATTGCCAGAACACTTAGAAGATGCAACAGATATACTAAAGAGACTGCCTACACTACACCTGTCCGTCATCTTTAGGACTACTGCTGGGTGATGTGGGGTCCTTAACAGATAGGATTAGCAGAGTACATCAAGAAAGTTTAAAGAAGAACAGAAAAATAGGGAGAGACTGTCACTGATGTCACAAAGGGTGTGGGATGGATATCATTAAAACAAAGGCTTTTTCGTTGCAGCTGAATCCAAAAAAATTTCAGTCCCCAATTTTCTCCTCCGAATGTGAAAATATTTTGTTGACACTGACCTAAGAAAGGAGAAATGATGATCGTGATAAAATAAGGGAAGTCGGAAAGATACAGGTTTTAGTTTCTTCTATGTGCTGTTTGAGACTGGAATAGATAATTATTGTGAAGGTGGCTCGAGGAACGCTCTGCCAGGCACTTAAGTGTGATGTGCAGAGTATCGGTGTATATGTAGATTAATGTGTGTACGATTTTGTGATAAAGATTATCCAAGTAGCATTAAATGCAAGAATGACTAATAAAACATATAATTATCTAGAAACAAAAGAACAGCTTCAAACAGCCGAGATTGAAATTGTACTGCCTTTATTGTGATGAACAGTCTCAGCAAATTACATTGCCATCGTCAGAGCTGTAAATCTGGCTTCACAGGGGTCACAAGCCCACTGATGGCAATAAAGGAAGAGCAAGAGAGCATGGAGCCGTATGAGACATCATTCTTTTGGAGCAATGGGGAGCTGAGTGACATGTGAAATAACCCATAGAAATGAGAGCGGAAAAAACAGATGAATAAAAGTCTTGAAAGCCCCAGTCACGGAAGATAAGTAAAATGTAATGGTGCCAAGCAGTGGTGCACACCTTCTAAAGATCAAACAAGAACTGCAATGAGATCTTGGCATTTAGGAGAAACCTGTCAAACTACTGTTTCCAACCTAACCAAATGATTGGCTGTGGATTTTTCCTTCCAGACACCACATAGATAAAGGGAAACAGTTCCACAATTTACAAACTCAGCATAATCATTGGACTACCATCCTTTCAAGCTGCTTGCAGAACATAATAATGAGGCTAATCTGCTGGTGGCTGTTTATGGATACTGCATTTTCTTTTTCAGGTTTGAGATTGGAATGATGGCAGTTCCCCTCCACCCCTATAGTGAAGTGAAGTGAAAAAAACACTCTAGACAAATACAGTTTAACACCTTGATTAGGTCAAGTCTGTGAGTATCATTCATTTGTTGGATCACATCATTATGAATTGAATCAGGATCTGGGGCCAGGTCATGTGATGTGTCTAGAGCCTTAACCAGTCTCCATTCAATAAAAGGTTCATCTAGATAATGAATCAGGATCTGGGGCCAGGTCATGTGATGTGTCTAGAGCCTTAACCAGTCTCCATTCAATAAAAGGTTCATCTAGATAATTCAGGGTCACTGAGGTAAACAATAAGGGATGTCTTCAACTTGTCTTTTGTGTGTTCTAAAGATAGCCAGGTAAGAAGAGGATGCTGTCACTGTAGCAAAGCACGTAACGAGCTGCTAAGCAAGAAATGACACATGAGCAGAAATGCCACCATCCTTGGCTCACACCTGGAATGGATACACTACATTCCAAAGTGGGAGACAGTGATCCCAGTGTTCTGGCGTAACCACAAACACTGGAAGGAAGATGCAAAATGAAAGACCAGAGAAGTCAGAGAAGAAACGACGGCAAATGGTGCGTTGAATCAAACCGCGCCGCGCCAGGTGTGTCCCCTACATCAGCTGGATATAAACGCAGCTCCTGCTAGCCTCAGCCGCACATGATCGGCCTGAGTCTGCAACTTGATTAGTGCTATGCTGTCAGTATCAAGTGTTTCCTTGGACTCTGTGTATACCAAGGACTGTACTGTTTTCACATTGTCTCGCTAGCAACATTTGCTGTAGTAAAGTTAAGTACTGTCAATTTGCTTTTCTGGAAATAAAACTACTAATGTCGTTTGTTTGAAATTTTTGTATAGCATTCCGAGAACACTGCATCCCATAGGCACCCTATTGGCAAAGAGTGGCCAAGACCACACACCCAGCATTCATTCTGACCGCATTTAATTAGATAGCAAGTTTTTGCACACAGCCACTAAAAGGTAATGAGGGTGATGCGTCATCAATGTTGCTTGAGACGAAGGACCCTTTAATGATCCTGTACCACTGTTGCAATGTCGTTGGTCCACCATGGTAGTGACCATAAAAGAAGGGGGCTGCAGATGATCACATTAGAGATGTCTCCCACAACCTTGTCCATGCAATCTGATGGAGTGGGACGAAGTTAACGGCAAAAGAATGCAATTGCCAGTTGGCTCTTTTAGAGGACCAGGATCACCAGAAAGTGGTCAATGTCACGAAGGTCATAGAGTGGAGTTTATTGTAACGAAACCAAGAGACTGAAGCAAGAGATCACAATGTCGACAGCAAAAAAGGTGTAATGGGTGGCACTAAATAGGAGTACTATCAATGAGGTGACAGCAGTATCGGAGAAAGTCTGGCCAAAAAGAAATCCCCTACCAGACATATTACGGTATATTGATAATTTTTACTTTATGGACAGTCTGACATCAACTGAATGAAACACAATTTTAGTGCCATCCACATTTTACCTTTACTTTCCTCAAGGCATCTTCAGTGGCCTGGAATATGTACACATGTTTGCTATTTAATTTACATTGTGGTCACTGTACCTACAGGTTATAAACAGTTCTGGTGGTTGGTATTTCCAACATATCACGCTCCTGTTACATTTGTGGTGTTGTAGTTCTTATAAATGCCAATTTGCAGTTTTTCCCCACATTTCACAGCACTATGAACTGAACACTTGTTTCGACGCAATGTTTTGGTTTGTGTTGCCAACTGTCACATGTTATTGCCAAAGATCGAATGTTATTGCAAAACTTTCGAGTGTAATTATTGAAGTATCTGTGATTTGTTTGTGTATGCATTAGTGTTCTTCCCCCCCCCCCCCCCCCCCCCTCCCCATCTCTTGGTCTCCCTCTACAATTTTTACCCTCCACGCTGCCCACCAATGGTAAATTTGTGATCCCTTGATGCCTCAAAACATGTCCTACCAACCGTTCCCTTCTTCTTGTCAAGTTGTGCCACAAACTCCTCTTCTCCCCAATTCTATTCAATACCTCCTCATTAGTTATGTGATCTACCCATCTACTCTTCAGCATTCTTCTGTAGCACCACATTTCGAAAGCTTCTATTCTCTTCTTGTCCAAACTATTTATCGTTCATGTTTCACTGCCATACATGGCTACACTCCATAGAAATACTTTCAGAAACGACTCCCTGACACTTAAATCTATACTCGATGTTAACAAATTTCTCTTCTTCAGAAACGTTTTCCTTGCCATTGCCAGTCTACATTTTATCTCCTCTCTACTTCGACCATCCTCAGTTATTTTGCTCCCCAAATAGCAAAACTCCTTTACTACTTTAAGTGTCTCATTTCCTAATCTAATTTGCTCAGCATCACCCGACATAATCCGACTACATTCCATTATCCTTGTTTTGCTTTTGTTGATGTTCATCTTATATCCTCCTTTCAAGACACTGTCCATTCCGTTCAACTGCTCTTCCAAATCGTTTGCTGCCTCTGACAGAATTACAATGTCATCGGCGAGCCTCAACATTTTTATTTCTTCTCCATGGACTTTAATACCTACTCCGAATTTTTCTTTTGTTTCCTTTAGTGCTTGCCCAATATACAGATTGAATAACATCGGGGACAGGCTACAACCCTGTCTCTCTCCCTTCCCAACCACTGCTTCCCTTTCATACCCCTCGACTCTTATAACTGCCATCTGGTTTCTGTACAAATTGTAAATAGACTTTCGCTCCCTGTATTTTACCCCTGCCACCTTTAGAATTTGAAAGAGAGTATTCCAGTCAACATTGTCAAAAGCTTTCTGTAAGTCCACAAATGCTGGAAATGTAGGTTTGCCTTTCCTTAATCTATTTTCTAAGCTAAGTCGTAGGATCAGTATTGCCTCACGTGTTCCAACATTTCTGCGGAATCCAAACTGATCTTCGCCGATGTCGGCTTCTACCAGTTTTTCCATTCATCTGTAAAGAATTCATGTTAGTATTTTGCAGATGTGACTAATTAAACTGATAGTTCGGTAATTTTCACATTTGTCAACACCTGCTTTCTTTGGGATTGGAATTATTACATTCTTCTTGAAGTCTGAGGGTATTTCGTCTGTCTCACACATCTTGCTCTCCCAAGGACGTCAGTAGTTCCAATGGAATGTTGTCTACTCCCGGGGCCTTGTTTCGACTCAGATCTTTCAGTGCTCTGTCAAACTCTTCACGCAGTATCGTATCTCTCATTTCATTTTCATTTACATCCTCTTCCATTTCCATTATATTGTCCTCGAGTACATCGCCCTTGTAGAGACCCTCTATATACTCCTTCCTTCTTTCTGCTTTCCCCTCTTTGCTTAGAACTGGGTTTCCATCTAAGCTCTTGATATTCATACAAGTGGCTCTCTTTTCTCCAAAGGTCTCTTTAATTTTCCTGTAGGCAGTATCTATCTTACCCCTAGTGAGATAAGCCTCTACATCGTTACATTTGTCCTCTAGCCATCCCTGCTTAGCCTTTTGCACTTCCTGTCGATCTCATTTCCCTTTTGCCTGCTTCATTTACTGCATTTTTATATTTTCTCCTTTCATCAAATAAATTCAATATTTCTTCTGTTACCCAAGGATTTCTACTAGCCCTCGTCTTTTTATCTACTTGATCCTCTGCTGCCTTCACTACTTCATCCCTCAGAGCTACCCATTCATCTTCTACTGCATTTCTTTCCCCAATTCGTGTCAATTGTTCCCTTATGCTCTCCCTGAAATTCTGTACAACCTCTGGTTTAGTCAGTTTATCCAGGTCCCATCTCCTTAAATTCCCACCTTTTTGCACTTTCTTCAGTTTTAATCTACAGTTCATAAGCAATAGATTGTGGTCAGAGTCCACATCGCCCATGGAAATGTCTTACAATTTAAAACCTGGTACCTAAATCTCTGTCTTACCATTATATAACCTATCTGATATCTTCTAGTACCTCCAGGATTCTTCCATGTATACAACCTTCTTTTATGATTCTTGAACCAAATGTTAGCTATGATTAAGTTATGCTCTGTGCAAAATTCTACCAGGCGGCTTCCTCTTTCATTTCTCTCCCCCAATCCATATTCACCCACTATGTTTCCTTCTCTCCCTTTTCTTACTCTCAAATTCCAGTCACCCATGACTATTAAATTTTCGTCTCCCTTCACCATCTGAATAATTTCTTTTATCTCATCATACATTTCATCAATTTCTTCATCATCTGCAGAGCTAGTTGGCATATAAACTTGTACTACTGTAGTAGGCATGGGCTTCGTTTCTATCTTGGCCACAATAATGCGTTCACTATGCTGTTGGTAGTAGCTTACCCGCACTCCTATTTTTTTATTCATTATTAAACCTACTCTTGCATTACCCCTATTTAATTTTGTATTTATAACCCTGTATTCACCTGACCAGAAGTCTTGTTCCTCCTGCCACCGAACTTCACTAATTCCCACTATATCTAACTTCAACCAATCCATTTCCCTTTTTAAATTTTCTAACCTACCTGCCCGATTAAGGGATCTGACATTCCACGCTCCGATCCGTAGAACGCCAGTTTTCTCTCTCCTGATAACGGTGTCCTCTTGAGTAGTACCCACCCGGAGATCCGAATGGGGGACTATTTTACCTCCGGAATATTTTACCCAAGAGGACGCCATTTAACCATACAGTAAAGCTGCATGCCCTCGGGAAAAATTACGGCTGTAGTTTCCCCTTGCTTTCAGCCGTTCGCAGTAACAGCACAGCAAGGCCGTTTTGGTTAGTGTTGCAAGGCCAGATCAGTCAATCATCCAGACTGTTGCCCCTGCAATTACTGAAAAGGCTGCTGCCCCTCTTCAGGAACCACACGTTTGTCTGGCCTCTCAACAGATAGCCCTCCGTTGTGGTTGCACCTACGGTACGGCCATCTGTATCGCTGAGGCACGCAAGCCTCCCCACCAATGGCAAGGTGACCATGACTTACACACATAAATTAACACACAGAGTTGCAAACATCCTGAAGAGACAGGGCTTCCACATAGCATATAAGTCTCGGCAAACCCTCCAATCACACCTAAGCCAACCGGCTACAAAGAGGGACAAATTCCAACAATCAGGAATATATAAACTTGAATGTCAAAGTTGTGATGCAGTACACTTAGGCATGACATGCACGAATTTTAAAACACAATACAAAGAACATATCAGGCGTTGGAAGTATGATAAAAACCATTCCACATTTGCAGAACATTTGAAACACCACAACCATCATCCTACAAACGTGGAACAAGAAATGAAAATAATGAGAATAAGCAACCATGACAAATATCTTTTACAAATGCAAGAAAACTTACACATTCAGAAAGCCATCGCTGAAAACAAACATGTGATAAATGAAGATACACAGATCAGCACAGGCTCCCTACTACACTTAATAAAGGAAATGATGAGATAAAATAGTCATCCCTATCGCACAACTAAAACTCTTATCCTCCTACGCCTTCTGGATACACATTGTACTGTAAACTTTGGCAATAACATTCGATTTTCGGCAATAACACCCGACAGTCGGCAACACAAACCAAAACATTGCATTGAAACAAGTGTTCAGTTCACAGCGCTGTAAAATGTGGGAGAAAACTGCAAATTGGCATTTATAAGAAGAAGAACAACACCAAAAATGCAACAGGAGCGTAATATGTAGGAAATCGTCCATGCAACCTGTAAGTACAGTTCAAAATATTAATTTAAAACTTAATGGGAAATACCAATCACCAGAACTGTTCATAACCTATAGGTACAGTGACCAAAATGTAAACTAAGCAACAAACGTATGTACATATTCCAGGCCACCGAAATGCCTTGCAGAAAACAAAGGTGAAATGCTTATGGCACTAAAACTGTGTTTCATTCAGTTGCTGTCAGACGGTCCATGAAGTAAAAATTATCAATATACCGTAATATTACATGCAACTGAGGAAGACAGAACTACAAAAGTTGAAGAGGCCCTACCAGACAACCTTGTACCCTCACTAAAATTCTCAAATAGTCGAAAAGGGGGAGGAGGCAGACGAGAGTTGTTTACAATGAGGTTCACACAGATGTCAGTATTTTCCCCTCTGTACCAATATACAACCCACACCTGTGGCCTAGGGGTGGCATCCTTGATTAGTAGTCAAAACGTCTTTGGTCCCTGGCTCGAAACACACCACCGTATCAATTTCGATTAATAATAAGCAATGGTGGCGGAAGACTTCTAGCATAAAAAGTCACCATAATTCCGTCGAAGAGCTTCTCAAAGAGGGCTGAGGAGTAGACAGAGGTTCAGGGCACTCTTATCCTTGGGGTGGGAAACTGCCCGTAAAGGTGGACTAATCAGCAGTTACCATGAGGATGCAGAAGGCAATGGAAACCACTGCATTAAAGACACACAACTTGTTTCCACAGGACATGTGACCTGCGATTGACAAAGTGTCATGATGATCTCTCCATTGGCAAAAAGATTCCAGAACAGTCCCCCATACAGATCTCTGACAGGGGTCTGCCAAGAGGGAGGTGTTCTACGGGTAGGGGGGGTAGGGGGAGGCAGTTGGTTGCGAGTTAAATATATCGGAAACGAGCCATATTAGTCTCAAAAGTCCACAGTTCTCGGGGTCAGTAGGATAACTGGTAACACGTCTTAACACCTGTTTCTAATTTAGTACGATTCCACTCTTGATTTTAGCACTACAATAGCTAATTGGCACCTGAAACTTAGATATCCATTTTCAACTGCATAATAGGACACAAATACAAATAAATGCTGATTATTAAAATTCATAAGAAAAAAGAAAGTTGTGTTTGTGTTGTTCTTACAGTTCACAGGTATATCGAATGTACTCTAGTATTATGGATCCTGGAAGTTTGCGTTTTTGCCCTTTTCTTCTATGCAATCTGTTGTTTTCCAAGCATGCGTTAATTAATTACCCTCATCATGAGAAACCATCCTCTGCTAATACATAGAATGATAGGATACTTATCTTGCATGCTTAAAGCCTAGTTTTGATTTTGGCAACATTCGCTGACAGTCTACATGAACTTTTCAGTGTCATCATATCTTACTGGTGTCTATGCCGTGGAGAAGAGGATCATTATGTATTCTGAGGACTTCCAGGACAGCTGCGCTTACCTTATTAAGATTGGAGTTACTAAAAATAGAATATAGAGGTGATCCACTGCAGTGCTCTAAAATATCAAACGCCAGTGTGAAACATTTAATTTAGCGCAACTATTAGGCTACAGTCTTCGCACAGGAGGCAGACTGAACTGGCAACCATACCAGGTGGGGCACACAGAGTGCCACAGCACTTGTGTGCTGGGCACTCTCCCACTGCCAGTCAATTTATAAAGAAGTTGTTTGAGCAAGAAATCCTTTGCTTTGCAATACTGTAACGGTTATTAATCTCTAACGTCATTCTGAAATATTCATATGAATCTGTTTTCCAACTTAGTTTACTGCACATCACAATTTTCCTCTTAATTCTCCATTTGCAGGTGAAACATACAGAACTCTTGTTTTCGACAAGACATGGGGTTCCCATAGTAAAATGTTTAAATGTGTGTGAATTTCCAAGAGGCCAAACTGCCGAGGTCATCGGTCCCTAGAGTTACACAGTACTTAAACTAGCTTAACCTAACTTAAGCTAAGAACAACACACGCACCCATACCTCGAGGGAGGACTCGACCCTCCGGCGGGAGGTGCCGCGCAATCCGTGCATGGCGCCTCAAACCGCACGGCAGTTCCCATTGTACTCTTAAAGCATACATAGAGGTGTTTAGGTTTTTTCTCTGATGTCATATTACCTGGTTTGATGAAGAAAGAAGGACGGAAGGAGGATCACAGTTTAATGTCTCATCTTGTAGCGGATTAAAGTCTAAGAGTAGTTGATTGCTCGCAATCATGTTTCAAAAATTTGCCACTAATATGCTTTCTCGTAATAGACTAATTATTCTTTCTGGCACATGGAAATGAATCACGAACTCAAAGATTTACTGTGAGCCCCATTACTTACTGAAGAACCTTAGGCATACGCATCTGAGGCGAAAACTGAGAATATGCAGTACGGTAGAAAAATTATGTTGGCGTCTTTGTACTGACACAAATTTTCAACTGTCATTTGAGTGGAAACTCCTTTATTTTCATTTTGCTCCTAAATTCTAACAAAAAATCACGGATATGCCTTACAGTCTTTATTAACAAGTTATACTTTGTGTGTAAATGAACTGCCATCCCATGCGCAAACTGCAATCGTAACAGAAACCCTAATAAGTCAAAGTTGCTGAAACCTGCCTGCAAGTCGCGGAGCAGAACAGTAGGTGTAGTAGATGTTGCACACACACACCTGACGAAGCTGCCAAGACAGCGTCTCGACCTTCGACTGCAACACGTTCACGTCAACAGCTTCAGCCACAGCCCTAGGCGACTGTAGCTTCCTGTTGGACATCTTGTTTGGTGTGTCCTGAAACACACACAGAAATATTGGTAACGATATGAAACTAAGTAACAAAACTTAAATGGCGAGACGAAAAATGCTAAAGACACACAAATCATAAGTCAGATTGTTCCTTGTGAAAAAAGTATTTATTTAAGTAGCGCTGTTACCGGTTTCGAACCGACAGGTTCATCTTCAGACGGTCAGTCCGCGTCAAGATACATTTTATATTAGCTTTCGCTATTTGCTTACCCAACTGATGAAATTTCCTTGTTTTGGTGCTTCCGGCGAAAAAACCGCGCCATTTCGTTCCAGTGCAGACTGCTTGTGATCTTGCAGCAGCGAAAACTGTATGATGCACTTTCTTTCGTATATTTATGCACATGTTTCACCACATTCCATGCGGTGAAACTCTTAGTGTGTGAGCCGTGCTTTAGGTTATCTGCATCACCGATACCCAAACTTGCCACTATTTTGCAGAAAGAATGATACAAGATTTTCTTAGAAACCTTTCGGGACCGGTGTTTATCCATTACGAAACGTTTGGAAGCTTTTCTATGCCAACGTGCTTCCTACACCGTATTAGTCATGGTAGTGTGTTGTGTTTTTGGTGTTTTCAGATTGTTATCCACTCCCTGCATCTAGTACATACTTAAAATAATGCAAGTCACATGATTTGACGCTGAGGTCTCAGAAGAGAATATGAAGGTATTGGGAAAAGTAATTCTTCAATACTGGCTTGCATGAGAGTGAACTGGAGACCGAATTTCTGATATGCCAAGAAAGTACTGTTGAATTTCGAAACACACGAGAAGGTAATGTCAATGTTATACCAAGTGAAATCAGACATCTTCGCTTAGAGCTTAAAATGATGGTAATGTGTCTGATTATGTACAAGGGGAAGCAGAGTACACGGAACTAGGGACAGAAGCTGCAAACGAGATGAAGGGCCACCGTGCGAGCTACCACCTCGTACAACGCGACACCTCTGAGCCGTGGGATGGACGAGTCCTTGAACGGCCGGGGCCAGTCATAAAAGAAATCTTTATTCGTCTGGTCATGAATATTCAGACGGCTGCGCGAGTCAAATGTCTTTACAAAGTCTGCCCTGCGCAGGTGGCAATGGGATCGCGACCCACGTGTGGCATACGTCACCGCAGCTTATAGCATACGGTGCGCTACCTTCCCATTTCTGCCGTCAAATGTAGGCTGTGGCGCTTGCCTGGCCTGTATCTACGGGCGTTCCCGTGCCATATTTCCGTTTTTCTAGGTTTCAACGCCTAGACATCGTATCTTTATGCAGCACATTTTACATCCAACTCAGCAGGGTAGAACACTGAACTGAACATCGAACCTCTCCGTTTCAGGAAAAAAACTAGGAACGAGAGTTTATGAGGTAGAACAAAAATTATCTAAATCTAAGGTGTTAATAGAAATAAACTGTTGCGAATAGGTTTTTGTCCGAACACAACACTAGACCGAGCGATGTGGCGCAGTGGTTAGCACACTGGACTCGCATTCGGAAGGACGACGGTTCAAACCCGCGTCCGGCCATCCTGATTTAGGTTTTCCGTGATATAGTAAATTCCGGGATAATTCCTTTGAAAAATGGTTCCTCTGAAAGTGCACGGCTGACTTCCTTCCCTAAGCCGATGGGACCGATGACCTCGCTGTTTGGTTCCCTCTCCCAAATCATCAGCCAATAACACCAACAGTTTAAACGTAAATATAAGCAAACACACAGTTAGTTATTCAAGACGAGCTACTTACGATACTCTGCGTAGATACTTGCCAAATGTTATTAGGCCAACATCTCGCAGCGTAGGTAACACTATTAACTTATTTTCATAGATCCTAAACTAGTCTTAACGCTGGCTGACTTTCGTCTCACTATACTGAAGAGCGGCATTCATTAGGTTGCACAACTGAAGCATAAGTGGACGCTTTCAATTTTGAATTTGCGTTGTCTCGTAATGACAAGAGGAAAAAGATGGCACCCTGGGCTGGGGTCTACAGGGCAGCCTCATTGGCGATTCAGGTCGATCCTATTTTGGTTAAGCACGCTTAGCAAGTATACAGATCTACAGCGTCAGCCTCGTTCATTTTTAATCTAATCTTGTACGCGTATTTTCCGGCGGACCACGGAAACACGTTCAGCGTAAACGGCTCGTCCGCCGCCGCAGTGTTTATCTATTTTGACGAAATTTGTCACATCGAGAAGACATGTCTAAGACTAAACAAAGCAGACGGACACTTATATGACGTGGTAGTTTCCTACAAATTCGAAGAATTTATATTTTGTGATACAATGGCAGTTTTCAGCATCCTGTACAGTACGCACATTTTTCCTTGGTGTTTTGAATTGGTAATTCCTAATTTAAATATAATTTCTAGCTGCTAGTGTTTTGTTCTGTCATTGCCAACCTTAGCAGCCAAACTGTACTCTCTACAGAAGTGTCCACCTATAAATGTTCAGTTTCAGTTTGCTGATACGTAACTTATGGCAATTAGTAAGAGGGTGGTTCAGAAAGTATGGTAACCACTCCTCTGCAGAAGGCTGATTCAGGAAATCTAAGCGTAAGGGATTGGCACAAATTACTTTTTCATACAATCAGCATTGCTGTCTAAGCATTTGTTTCAGCGGTAAATCAATCTGTCCAAACCGATAGTGCTGAAGGTACAGTTCCCCAGGTGCTTCTTTAACTGTCCTTACAAGGGAACCTCCCCATCGCACCCCCCTCAGATTTACTTATAAATTGACACAGTGGATAGGCCTTGAAAAACTGAACACAGATCAATCGAGAAAACAGGAAGAAGTTGTGTGGAACTATGAAAAAATAAGCAAAATATACAAACCGAGTAGTCCATGTGCAAGATAAGCAACATAAAGGACAATGTTAGCTGATGAGTGCCGTGGTCTCGTGATTAGAGTGAGCAACTGCGGAACGGAAGGTCCTTGGTTCGAGTCCTCCCTCGAGTGAAAATCTTACTTTCTTTATTTTCGCAAAGTTACGATCAGTCCGTTCATTCATTCATTGACGTCTCTGTTCACTGTAATAAGTTTAGTGTAGGTGTTTTGCGACCGCACCGCAAAACCGTGCGATTAGTAGACGAAAGGACGTGCCTCTCCAATAGGAACCGAAAACATTTGATCGCAAGGTCATAGGTCAACCGATTCCTACACAGGAAAACATGTCTGATATATTCTTTACGACACTGGTGACGGCATGTGCGTCACATGACAGGAATATGTTGTCGACCCACGTAACTTGCACACTTGGCGAATGGGTAAAAAGGTTATTCTACCTTCCCCGATTTAGGTTTTCTTGTGGATGTGATAATCACTCCAAAAAAAGTGATGAAAACATAAGAGTTTGTCACATAAACTGCATCAAATGAATGCAACAGTTTCAGAGTCGCACAGTTTTCCCTGTGCTCTGTCAAAACATATGTTTTTTTACGTTTTCAAACGTTTCCGTGCGTAGACCGTCAAATTCTGTATATGTCCAAGCAAATCTGAACATGTCCTGGAATTTTGGAGAGCGAAGCTGATTATGTGTGAGTGCCTGAACTTCGATAATTATCTGAAAATAAAAAATTAAAATTTTCACCCGAGTGAAGATTTGAACCAAGGACCTGTCGTTCCACAGCTGCTCACGCTAACCACGGGACCGCTAACCACGGGACCACGGCGCTCATAAGCTAACACTCTCCTTGATGTTGCCTACCTTGCTCATGGACTACTCAGTTTGTATATTTTGCTTATTTTTTTCATAGTTCCACACAACTTCTTCCTGTTTTCTCGATTGATCTGTGTTCAGTTTTTCAAGGCCTATACCTGTGCCAAATTATAACTAAATCTGAGGGGGGTGCGATGGGGAGGTTCCCTTGTAGGATATGACAATAGCTATGTACGAGATCTGAGCTGTATAGAAAGTATTTCAATACATTCCATCAAAAACGCCGCCCCAAGTCAACCGTAACCGAGGCCGTATGCTGTCGGTCGTTGTCGCGCAATACCCCCTCATTTTGAAACGATATCGGTCATTTCTTCTGAAACAGCTGCATCATGACGCTAAGTGGCCACACACACACACACACACACACACACACACACACACACACACACACACACAGCCTCTCATGGTCGAGAAAATCAATCAACAACATATACTGCGTGCTCAAAAAGAATTGTAACTTTATTCGCGGATACCTTTGTTTTGAAATTTTTGTGGAGGTGGTTCCATAATGCTTTCTTCGTATCAGGTGTCAAATGACGTATTTGTGTTTCGTTCCATGTGATGACACGGTACAGGAAACTAACATCATCTGCCCGATGCCGCATTCGCTTTGCTTTTTCTCATCTGACAGTTACCACAGCACTTAGTGGGAACACACCTTACGGTAGTCGATTGTGTTGAGCACTAGCAAAGGAGATGTTGAGTTTGTGTGCATTGTGCCTCACATGAACGCGACGATCAGCTATAATCAGTCCTTAGACGCGGCACACGTTGACACCTGGTGTGAACGTGCTTGTCCGCTCTGACCTTTGCTCATCTCGCACATCTGTTTTGCCTCTTTTCAAAACACAAGCTACCAAACCACTGCTGTTTTCGTGCCGATGAATTTAGGCAGAGGACGCTTCCATCTTAAAACTATTACCGAGCGCAACGGCAAAACTACCGCCATCTACCGGGGGCTTTTGAAACCTTTCATCATCTCTTCTATCTAGAGATGGAATGCCATTCACGCCAGGTATTTATAATCCGCGAGAGCTCTTTTTTTCCTTACTTATTGACTCACTATCATACCATTATCGACCCTGCCAAGATGACAATATCAGTTTCGGTTACACGGAATGCTGCAGTGTGCGTTTACTGAAAGTGTTCCTTCTGCTTAGTTCCGGAGTTCAAAGCTACCTGGTTATAGGCGTCATGTATAATTTTGGTATCTGAATTGATTGTGAGCGAGCAGCGATGTTGCAAGATGTATCGCAAAAGTTAAGGTAGTATCGCTGAGTTACGCGTGGGCGCAGTGGAGTAGCAATGTTAAGCTATGGTAGAGTGAGGCAGTAGAAGTTTTGTGTTAGATTGAAGTTGGCTTAGAGTGAGGAAGCTGACAATGTTAACATGTGTTAGAGTGAGGACGCAATGGCAACATTACATCTGAGATTTAAAATCTCAATTTATCAATTTTTATTTTTATATATATATATATATATATATATATATATATATATATATATATATATATATATATATATATAATTTTTTTTTTTTTTTTTTTTTTAAGGAGAAAGTCTAATGGAATATAAGGTAAAGATAACAATGATGTTCCTTTTTTTACCATTGCTGCGTCACCGAACTAACTTGGTTATTGTACTGAAAGTTGCTAGATTTGAGAGATAGGAAAGTGTGTTTTTTGGATGTTAAGAAGTTCATTAAATTTAAAATCTGCCTAGAGGACTTTTTCACAATATACAAAAAACTTTGTGTTGTCATTTATGCGCATATTTCATTTTCTTATCAACCTTTCTCTTTCAATTTTTTTAATGGATCATCCAACCAAGTGTGTTCGAAAAACAGTTCGATTTGCAACTAACAGAGAACTCATTGCACCTCTCGAGTGTCTCTGTGTAGATACCGTAATTTGCAGCTTTAGCATAGCAGTAGTGCAACGCTTTATCCACATTTGCGCAGAACAGAGGTAAGGAGAAAATATTTTGATTTTTTTTATTTACTCAATCAGGGCCAACTTATTCAGATACAGTTTTTTTGATCAATTTTGCAAAACCAATTACTGTGGGTTTCATGTCAAAGTTCTTTATTCAGACAGTTTATACTTGTCAAAATTCTTGCAGTCAGATTGCTCACTTTCACAGTATGAAACACTTCCCTTTTCGTTGAATTACTATTACAGTGCGGCCATTCACATTACGACTGCATTAGTTTCATTGCGACACTTCATTTATTATCACAGCTCAGAGCTTAAATCAGGAACAGAGTGCTTCAGTCCATATTTTTATTTACTTAGATAACTTTCACTCGGTAGAGAGTCCACTCCACGAAGCGATGAGACTTCCTTGCTCTTCCTCCACCTGACCCTCCCTCCCCATCTAAATCCCAGCTAATGATACGCAGGTGAAACCAACTCTTATACCCATTTCAGCGTCCAATTTCCGAATAATAAACTAGAATGAGATCTCGCCTCCCACCTAACATCACAGTCACCTCTTACACTGACAATATTTTTAACACTTTACTCAAGATTTGCACCTTATTTCTTACTCGTTTACTTCACAGTAAATTATCTGTCTTTCAGATCGGCAGTTCAATAAATGAAATAAAAAAATAAATCATGTGGCGTCTCGAGTGGCTGAGCTGCAAGACTTGCTCACTGCTTTCGCTTTCACGACAACTTACCAGAATAGTATCCAGATGATGCACGGTAGGGTTAGGCGAACAGTGGAAGTGGCGCATAAATGACCCGTTTAATACTGGTAGGTGTGTCGCTCCAAAATCCTGTTGAAATGATGGGCCTCCAATGCTAGCGTTCGCTGTACACTTGGAAAAAGAACGCGTATCACTCTCACTCTAACAATGTTTTTGTTAAATTGTGTCGATGGGGCTGTGCGGAGTGGCTTTAGTCAGCTTTCCGTACCTATAAATATTTGAGCTTCAGTGCTTTCTATAGGGCTTGGAGCTCTCGTTCTTTCCCAACAGATCTACGACAGTTTACAACTACAATACCGATCGTTACTACAACTACCTTACTGTGTTTTACCTGTCGCCTTTAAGACGGACGCCCTTTCTGTTGTTTCCTGAGACCCTATAACCTAAAAAGAAAGAACGTTGAATCAGTAGCGCTATTGTTCTCAAGGTCACTGAGTCACGTAACGTACTGACTACCTAAAAGATGATGAGTAAAGCTACGTTTAAATGGCGGTAGGAATTCCTCTCCACACTGTTTAAATCGCGAGTTAATTCCCCCCCTCTTCGTCCGACATGCGGCGCAGAGCCTCGCCGCCCTAGATAGATATTTAACGAGTCTGTCACAGATCGCTCCCCGCTGGCAGTACCTGCAGGGCGCTCCAGTTTCACGGAACATTAGGGGTCGCGGCGTATCTCCGGGCGAGGATAAGATTACCTGGAACCAGGCCGCCCGCCTGGTCTGTTTTCCACGCCGTCCTGTGTCTGACTTGCTGCTGACCTATGCAGGTACCCTTATTTATTTATTTATCAAAGGAAAGCACGTCTACGAACTACAGAGAGAGAGAGAGAGAGAGAGAGACTACGGCTGTTCAGAAGACACAACAGAGACGTACGGAACAACTCGACTTCTATAATGACATTATTGTTGTTGTTGTGGTCTTCAGTCATGAGACTGGTTTGATGCAACTCTCCATGCTAATCTATCCTGTGCTAGCTCCTTCATCTCCCAGTACCTACTGCAACCTACATCCTTCTGAATCTGCTTAGTGTATTCATCTCTTGGTCTCCCTCTACGATTTTTACCCTCCACGCTGCCCTCCAATGCTAAATTTGTGATCCTTTGATGCCTCAGGACATGTCCTACCAACCGATCCCTTCTTCTAGTCAAGTTGTGCCACAAACTTCTCTTCTCGCCAATCCTATTCAATACCTACTCATTAGTTACGTGATCTACCCACCTAATCTTCAACATTCTTCTGTCGCACCACATTTCGAAAGCTTCTATTCTCTTCTTGTCCAAACTATTTATTGTCCATGTTTCACTTCCATACATGGCTACACTCCATACAAATACTTTCAGAAACGACTTCCTGACACTTAAATCTACACTCGATGTTAACAAATTTCTCTTCTTCAGAAACGCTTTCCTGGCCATTGCCAGTCTACATTTTATATCCTCTCTACTTCGACCATCATCAGTTATTTTGCTCCCCAAATAGCAAAACTCCTTTACTACTTTAAGTGTCTCATTTCCTAATCTAATTCCCTCAGCATCACCCGACTTCATTCGACTACATTCCATTATCCTCGTTTTACGTTTGTTCATGTTCATCTTATATCCTCCATTCAAGACACTGTCCACTCCATTCAACTGCCCTTCCAAGTCCTTTGCTGTCTCTGAAAGAATTACAATGTCATCGGCGAACCTCAAAGTTTTTATTTCTTCTCCATGGATTTTAATACCTACTCCGAATTTTTCTTTTGTTTCCTTTACTGCTTGCTCAATATACAGATTGAATAACATTGGGGAGAGGCTACAACCCTATCTCACTCCCTTCCCAACCACTGCTTCCCTTTCACGTCCCTCGACTCTTATAACTGCCATCTAGTTTCTGTACAAATTGTAAATAGCCTTTCGCTCCCTGTATTTTACATACTTGTTAAAAAGTTGGAAGCTGCGGTTAAAGTCAACCCTTAATAGGACGAATATGATAGTAGCCCGGAAGGAATATTAGAACGTCCGCCGAAGACGAGGTCAGATGAGACAGCACGAGCTCGCATTGTAGAAGAATCGGGACGGAAATAGGCAGTGTGTTCTTATCAGCACAATCATCCCGATGTGTGGGGTAAGCAACTTAAGGAAACCAATGGCGACCTAAAGCTGGGCGGCCACACGGGGCTGCGAACCGCCGTCTCCCCGATACGAGTCCAGTCCACTGCGCCACGTCTATGTATTACGCTGAAATTATCTATTTTATTTACTTATTTAGTCGTTCAGCTTCACAGAAGCCCATTTTACTTTCTCAAGGATTTTTCGAATTATATTTCGAAAAGAAGTAGCGAAAGGTCGGGAAGTTCTACACAACTACACCAATTTCTCTAGCAATTGCAGTGCTGCAATTGGGAAACTTCGCGAGACCATTAGATATATGTGCACTCAACGTATCACACAAGTGAAGACATGACGTCTCCGAACACACGCCACTTTCAAATTAATTAACGAAGATGGACATCGTCTACGTTACTGCTTACATTTGTTTGGATTACCCATTTAGACCTTTGTTTCACGTCATCCTCAGATCAAATATGTAATTACTGTGAAGTTTTAAGTGAATCTTCGCCCTTCGCTAGACACTGTCCTATGGAGAGTCACATAGCGCTCGTCTCCTAGACCCCGAACGTGAATTCTCCTACATGGACCAAATTACTTCCTTACCCCGTTCCATATTGGCGCGAGCTGTGACGCATGCAATGTAGAGTAGCAGCTAGCGTAGTTGCGAGTCGCCGGTTCACATACCGTCATGGGCCGGCCGGAGTGGCCGAGCGATTCTAGGCGCTACAGTCTGGAACCGCGCGACCGCTACGGTCGCAGGTTCGAATCCTGCCTCTGGCATGGATATGTGTGATCTCCTTAGGTTAGTTAGGTTAAAGTAGTTCCAAGTTCTAGGGGACTGATGACCTCAGAAGTTAAGTCCCATAGTGCTCAGACCCATTTGAACATACCGTCATGTGCTTATATTTGTTTTCTAGAAGATTCTCCCAGTTTCTTGTGTTTTCACGAATATTCTGGAATATTTGATGCTTGTATACATAGCAGCACCCGCTGTCCAGGAAGAAGTTCGATTCTATCTATTCGATGCTATCCGTAATAAACGTGCTTTCAGTGCATCATTGATGACCCACGCTTTCGGAATTCGACCTCATTGGTTAAGACGTACAATATGACAGCTTTCTCGCGAAGCTAAAACTTTCTTACTGACTGAACGAGTCATAGGGCTCTGCTTCTAGCGGCTGTTCGAATTTTTCTTCGTGCTCGAGGGCTGTCTTCCGTAGCAGGAAACTGGCTTCGATACGGATAGTCCATACACTACCGTCAGGTCCGCGGAGGCTGTTCTTTATATTCTTGTACGTGTAGCTAACTTGATATACAGGGTGATTCAAAAAGAATACCACAACTTTAAAATGTGTATTTAATGAAAGAAACATAATATAACCTTCTGTTATACAAAGAGTATTTAAAAAGGTTTTTTTTTCACTCAAAAACAAGTTCAGAGATGTTCAATATGGTCCCCTCCAGACACACGAGCAATATCAACCCGATACTCCAACTCGTTCCACACTCTCTCTAGCATATCAGGCGTAACAGTTTGGATAGCTGCTGTTATTTCTCGTTTCAAATCAGCAATGGTGGCTGGGAGAGGTGGCCGAAACACCATATCCTTAACATACCCCCATAAGAAAAAATCGCAGGGGGTAAGATCAGGGCTTCTTGGAGGCCAGTGATGAAGTGCTCTGTCTCGGCCGTCCAGAACTTTTCCCTCTGCACAAACACCCATTATCTGTAAACTGTTTATACCAACCTTTAATACACCACCTAACCGGAGGTTTAACACCATACTTCGTTCGAAATGCACGCTGAACAACTGTCGTCGATTCACTTCTGCCGTACTCAATAACACAAAAAGCTTTCTGTTGAGCGGTCGCCATCTTAGCATCAACTGACGCTGACGCCTAGTCAACAGCGCCTCAAGCGAACAAATGTACAACTAAATGAAACTTTATAGCTCCCTTAATTCGCCGACAGATAGTGCTTAGCTCTGCCTTTTGTCTTTGCAGAGTTTTAAATTCCTAAAGTTGTGGTATTCTTTTTTAATCACCCTGTATATGACGATCGTCTTTCTCACATTTGCAAGCATAATGAATATTTAATTAGTTTTTCAGTTCACGGGAGACAAGATCTATTAAAATTTTAGAAATTTCCAGCGGTGCACAAAGAAGCAAATCCTAAACAGTTTCTGCTACTGATCTCCAAAGTTCTTAGTTAGGGAGGCGAGACATACCAATCACTTTTAAAGGCGTTCATTATTATACGATCTGATATACAGGACAGCCAAAAGAAGGAATCAGAGTAACTTTGTATGCAGATTTCCTCGGATTCTGGCTCGTTTGCTGTCCCCAGGCTATATGCAAAATGAAAAGCAATTTCATGTGGAAGTGCACGGCTAACACGGTGTCGTTGTGACGTGACGAGTACATGCCTGCACGATTTAGGGCTAATTCCTGAGGTACTGGAAAAACTCAAGGGAATCAGTGACGTCAAACAGAACGGAAAGAGGTCAAGGTATAGAAAGTAGGATGAAATACAGGTATTTCCCTGAAGAGCTTTGTCTACCTGTATGAGGAACGCTACGAAGAAGTGAAGACTAGGACCGCAGATAAGCTGATATCTACACGTCAAACGTGAAAGAACGCCTTTTCAAAACTAGACATGACTGTCTTAATGGCATTTCCGCGATCGTTCTTTAAATAAAAATATGGCATTTCAGTCTTTGATCGCTATTTTTTATTTTCAATGACCGGTTTTAGGCTAGTTGCCCATCTTCAGATTTGTCAGACAAAGTTAAAAATATAATTAACAGGAGAGATACATTTACTGATAGAAATATGGTAGTTTACAAAAAGAAGACATTTTGGGATGTTTTAAATGCCAACATACCATATATTGCAGTTACAGAGTAACTTGTCAGTACAGAACTAACGGTTCACTGTCATAACTAAAGTAAATTTTTATCTGTTAAAAGCTTATATCACAGTTTTAGAAAAACCTGATTGGAAACAGTAAAAATTGCCTCCTACCTATAAGAATTGTGCATATGTTATTTTTTCACCGTACATATTAATGGCGAATATACTTTTTAATAAAACATTTTTTTTATTTTTTTTTGAGTGGGCCATCAACCGAAATAATTTACACTAATGTACAAAAAAATTATAAAGGAACTTAAAAATATAATTAAAAATGTGGATACTCTTTCGAAAATGTGCGTTTCCTCTTCTTTGGTGGTGGCGAGGGTTTCCCTACGTCAGAATGTACACAACGCCACGCCAAGTCCTCTTCCGCCGCGCCCAATTGGATACAGGACACAAGATGTTACACGTATGTTTAACAAGATCAAAAACAAATCTGCGGGTATCAATAATGATTCTAGGAAAATTAAAGTTAAGAAAGAGTTTGTCACCATGACATACAAAAGTCAGACACGAAGCACTAGAGTTTTGCTGTTTGGGCAGCAAAATAACTGACGACGGTCAGAGCAGAGAGCATATAAAATGTAGAATAGCAATGGCAAGAAACGCATTTCTGAAGAAGAGAAATTTAGTATCAGGTATACGTTGAAGAGTCAGGAAGTCTTTTCTATAGATATTTGTATGGAGTGTAGCCATGTATGGAAGTGAAAGAGGGACAGTAAACAGTTTGGACAAGAAGAGTATAGAAGCTTTCGAAATGTGGTGCTACAGAAGAATGCTGAAGATTAGATAGGTAGATCACGTAACTAATGAGGTGTTGAATACAATTGGGGAGAAGAGGAATTTGTGCCACAACTTGATTAGAAGGAGGGATCGGTTGATAGGATACGTTCTGAGGCTTCAAGGGATCACCAATGTAGTACTGGAGGGAAGCGAGGTGAAAAAATCGTAGAGGGAGACCAAGAGATGAATACACTAAGTAGATTCAGAAGGATGCAGGTTGCAGTAGTTACTCGGAGATGAAGAGGTTTGCGCAGGATAGTTTTCGGGTTGAAGACATCATCATCATCATCATCATCATCATCACCATCATCATCATCATCATCATCATCGACAACAACAACCTGGGCCGAATGCAATGTCGTGTCCAGCCGTAAAAGCTTGACCATGGCCGCACAAACCTGGGGAATGCTGTTCCGGAAGGAAGGTCATCGACGTCGACCACGAAGGATAACGTCCGCGAACTCGAGGGAAACATTCGAGAGGAACTACAGTTTCCAACAACGAGGACGTTCAAACAGCGCTTCTTTAATGGCACCGCGACCAAGTTTACAGACACTTTATGACTATGCTCAGAAATGCTGTCACGTATCTATGTCGCGTAAGTGTAACGGAGCACTCGGTAGAAGTTACTTGGCTCATTATAATAAAATGTAAGTTTTGTAAGTCCTGTCCTAGTTTACACATTTGCCGGTGAGGTAGAAGACGCTGTATGTAGCACTGTTCAGACGATTCAGTATTTCTTCAATCTTCGCTCAAAATTATCAGAGGCAGAAGTAGTCCGAAATAGATCCATTCACTCCAGGCGCACAAATGTACTGCGAATAGTATTGTGGGGCGCGCCGGGAGGGGGAGGGGGCGGGGGGGGGGGGGGGCAGGGGAAGGGGTTGGAGGGGAGGATGTGATTCGAGCGTTCACAATGACGTCATTCTATTACATCTAACTTTTGGCCCGAAACGTGTATTTTGTAACAACAGAAGCTTCGCAGCCTCGACTGTGGCCTCACAAACTGTGAGGGTCTGCAAACCTTTCCCAGCAGCAGCGGAGATGTGCCCAGTTGTAGTGCGGGCGAGGTGGGTAGCTGCCTCTCGGCTGTGGCGCCCGTGTTGTCTCGATGTCTGTGGTACCTGCCGGCTCCGTTTCGCGGATGGAGGCCGCTAGCGGCACACAGGGTCATTGTCTCCTGCACTCCGGAACGCAATTTTCTGCTTCCACTGTAATATGCGGGGCGTCGTGGGCCCGCTGCTAGACTGCAACCGAGCAGATTCAGTTTATTCCTGGGCTGTGTGTATCAGGGCGCAATCTAAGCGGTTTTCTTTCGTAACATTACTTCGATCTACATCTGTACACAGCAAGACACCTTATGCTATATGGCGAAGAATATTTTGTGTACCTCTGTCGCATCCTGGCTTTTCTGTTCCTGTGGCGAATGGTGCGCAGAAAGAAAGATTATTAGCAGGTCTCCGTAGGACTTCGAATCTCTCTAACGTTAATTTCATGGTCTTTTCACGAGATGTACGTAAGAGGAAGCACTGCATTGGTTGACTATGCTAGGAGGATACGCTCTCGTGATTTTAACGGTAAAGGCTATCGTTCTGAGGCCATCCTCGGCTCCTTTCGGCGGCTGGCTGATTTGGTGAAGGCAACTAGCAACGCACGCGGGATGCAGGCTACGCTGTCTATTTGTAGCATCTACCCAGGGTTGATCGCAGTCCTCAGGTTTGGAGCAGAGTGGAAGGCCTACCCAGAGGTACAGACGACTCTCCGACGGTATCGGATTAAAATGTCTCCACCTCCGCTATAGGATGCAGTGTTGTAGGGTTGCCTTTAATAGGTCAGGCGTGCACTACACGCAGGAAGCGGAGGACGAAGATGTGGAGAACAAATGGAAAAAATTCAAAGGCACCGTTCAATATGCCCTAGATAAGTCTGTTCCAAGTAAGGTTTTAAGGGATAAGAAAGATCCAGCATGGTTTAATAGCCGTGTTTGAAAAGCGCTAGCCGGCCGAAGTGGCCGAGCGGTTCAAGGCGCTACAGTCTAGAACCGCGAGACAGCTATACGGTCGGAGGTTCGAATCCTGCCTTGGGCATGGATTATGTGATGTCCTTAGGTTAGTTAGGTTTAAGTAGTTCTAAGTTCTATGGGACTTTGTGACCTCAGAAGTTAAGTTCCATAGTGCTCAGAGCCATTTGAACCATTTTTTGAAAAGCGCTACGTAAACAAAGAGCACTTCATCTCAGATTCAATGTAAGTAAAAACACAGCTGACAAACAAAAACTGAACAAAGCGAAAATGAGCGTAAGGAGAGCAATGAGAGAAGCGTTCAATGACTGAAAGTAAGACGTTGTCAGCGGACCTGAGTAAAAACCGTAAGAGGAAAAAAAATGGTTCTGAGCACTATGGGACTTAACATCTGTGGTCATCAGTCCCCTAGAACTTAGAACTACTTAAACCTAATTAACCTAAGGACATCACACACATCCATGTCCGAGGCAGGATTCAAACCTGCGACCGTAGCGGTCGCGCGGGTCCAGACTGACGCGCCTAGAACCGCTCGGCCACACCGGCCGGCTAAACCCTAAGAGATTTTGGTCGTATGTAAAATCAGTAAGTAGGTCAAAATCATCTATTTATTCCCTCAGTGACCACACCAGCACCGAAACGGAAGACAATACAGAGAAGGCCGAAATACTGAATTCGGTCGTCCGAAATTGTTTCACCGCGGAAGATCATAACACTGTCCCTCCTTTCAATCGTCCTACGAACATCGAAATGGCAGATATTGAGATAACCGATCGCGGAACTGAAAATCAGCTACAATCGCTTAGTAGCGAAAAGGCTTCAGGACCAGATGAGATACCAACAAGATTCTATGAAAATTATGCGAAAGAACTTGCGCCCCCCCCCCCCCCCCCCCCTTCTAGCAGTAATTTGTCGTAGATCGCTTGAGCAACGAAAGGTACCTAACGACTGGAAAAATGCGCGAGTCATTCCCGTTTTTAAGAAAGGCCGTAATACAGATCCACACAATTATAGATCTATATCGTTGACGTCAATCTGTTAAAGAGTTTTGCAACATGTTTTATCCTCAAGAATTATGACGTTTTTGGAAAATGAACATCTCCTCTATAAAAATCAACATAGATTCTGCAAACAGAGATCTGCGGAAGTCAGCTCGCTCTGTTCCTCCATGAGATAAACAGCGCAGTGGACAACGGCGCTAAAGCCGTCGGCACACGGACCGTGCATCCGGACGTTGAGCGTGCCGTTTTTCTGACGTCATAGCGTGGAATAGCACGTTCGGGAGTCTTTCCGAACGTGCAGAGCAGTATCTGGCATGTCAGATATTCTGAGCGTGCGTCTGAGCGTTGACCAATGAGATGGCACAACGCCACCTACGTCACACGCACGCCGTTTCCCTTCAGTACGAAGTTGTGAGGCGCCATATTGGCATTCATTTCAAGCCTATATGTATATATGCCATTTCTGAGCACCAGCAAATTGAGAATTACTGGAAAACCTGTTGTTAACTGTTTTATTCGTTCCAATAAAATAATTAGAAACATCACATCTGTGGCAAAACAATTATTGGAACTTGCGTATTATGAGAGTAGGCTATTTGAAGGCAGCGACACACTGAAGATCCACCCAAAACGCATTGTTCTTGGTACAATTTGTTGTACGTAAATTTCAATTAGTAACATAATTATCTACGATTAATGTTTTTAGCAGGGGGTAACACAATATAGCCGAGCTAAAGGAGTTCGTTGTTGGTGTAGCGTAATGAGTTGCAACTCTGACCGAGAATAGAGTTTTTGTTAGGGCGGTGGTTCGCGTCGTAACACTTCCAAATTTTTTCCTAACATTCAAGTTTTATTAGTTTCTGATATTTTATTATTAGTTTCATATAAGTATATGTTATAATATTTGATGTTATATAAATATAAGCTCACCTTTTTTTGAGGGGTGACTGTTCGATTGGCTTAATCTACTAGACAGCTTGCGCTACTTGTATAAAGATATTTTGCTCCTTTTTCTTTTACGCTTCCTAATTCGCACGTTGCAAAGATTCTGCTACTGGGTAGGAACAGTGATCAAGTGAGACTGACCTTGGGGGTTTTACTAAATGTGGGAATGATGAAATAATGTTTATCTTATGTGGAGAAGTATTCCAAATTTGTACCGCACTGTTTGTAATGGAACTTTTATAAGCCTGTGTCCTTATTGATGGGACATGGTACTTTCCTTTTCGTGGACGATGAAGGAAATGTACATTTTAATAAAACTAACGTGGGAATTTCACGCGCGCCTCTTGAGTAAACAGTGTGATTTACGAACTAGAAACATCCCTCAACTGCCGCTGTAGTGCGTTGCTATCGCGTATACCACGTTGGGTCCCACGTACCGTATGCACAAGTCGCATCGTTCCTGAGCGTTCAGCAGCACGTTGAACTTGGCACGCTCAACGTTAACGTTCGACAGCACGGTCCGTGTGCCGACGGCCTAAGGCTGATGCCGTGTTCCTTGATTTCAGTAAGGCATTGTACACCGTCCCGCATTGCCGTTTCGTGAAAAAAAATACGAGCTTACGGTGTATCGGAGCAGACCTGTGATTGGATTCAAGACTTTCTTGCAGATAGAACTCAACACGGCGGTCTTAACGGAACTAAATCGACAGACGTAAAGGTAATATACGGAGTACCACAGGGAAGCGTGATAGGACCGTTGCTGTTTACAATATATATATATATATAAATGATCTAGTAGAAAGCGACGGATGCTCTTCTAGGCTATTCGCAGATGATGCAGTAGTCTATACCAAAGTGGCAACTCCAGAAGATAGTACGAATTTGGAGGACGACCTGCAGAGAACTGATGAATGGTGCAGGCTCTGGCAGTTGACCTTGAACGTAAATACATGTAACATATTGCGCACTCATAGGAAAAGAAATCCACTACTGTACAGCTAGACCATTGGAGACAAACAGCTGGAGACAGTGTCCGCCGTAAAATATCTACGCGTAAACATCCAGAGCGACCTTAAGTGGAATGACCATATAAAACAGACAGTGGGAAAAGCAGACACCAGACTCAGATTCATCGGAAGAATCTTAAGGAAATGTAACTCATCCACGAAAGAAGTGGGTTATAAGGCGCTTGCTAGCCAAATTCTTGAGTATTTTTCATTTATCTGGGATCCCTAGCATATAGGACTGATAGAGGAGATAGAGAAGATCCAACGAACAACGGTGCGTATAGTCAGGGGATAGTTCAGCTCGTGAGAGAGCGTTACGGAGATGCTCCACTGGCAGACGTTACAACAGAAGCATTGTGCATCACGGAGAGATTTACTATTGAAATTTCGAGACAGCACTTTTCAGGAGGAGTTGGACAACGTATTACTTCCTTCCACATAAACCTCGCATATTGACCACGAGGAGAAAATTCGAAAAATTAGAGCCAGTACAGAGGCTTAGCGGCAATCATTCTTCCCACGCACTATCCGCGAGTGGAACAGGGTTGGAGGGATAAGATAGTGGTACCGGAATTACCCTCCGCCATACACCATTAGGTGGCTTGCCGAGTATGATGTAGATGGAGGTTGAAAGGTGGCTACACTGTACCACTGCGCCAGAGATTGCGCCAAAGAGTACTATCAAGCCGCCTCCACAGTGCTTGTGAAGAGATCGTAGAACAGTGCTTGTTATGAGATTGTAGAAGTCAGTGTGGTTGTCGAGAGTTCATGGCAGTCAGTGCTAGTAGAGAGCTCTTAGAGGACAGTGTGTGTTAAGAGTTCGTGCCGAGATGTGCTAGTGGGCACTGCTTGTCGTGAAGTCGGAGTAAGATTTTGTAGTAAAGAGTGTTGTTCCATGTTTTATGCAGTTATTTGATGGGAGAGATAGCAGATGTTATTGTGTGCATTTCGTCAATATATATGAAGGTAAAAATTACAATATTCTTTTATTAATTGTGTGTCTGAAATAATGCGTCACTACAGGTTCAGTCAACAAAGCATCTGGCTTGTGTTCTTGTATTAGAGTGAATTCTGGTTTTCTTGCGTAATTATAGTTTTTCTAAATTTCTTTTGTCACGTCAGTATAGTTGGTATTTAAAAATTCTTGTCTTGTTGGAAAAGAACCGTGCCACATGTGGACGTTGAGTCACACTCCCACATACAGAAGTTACATTTGTGCTTGGATTTGTAGGTTTTATAGTTGCTGGGCACTTAATTAATTAACTGTGTTTACGAAAATTTTCTTATATTGTTTGTTGCAGTCAGATAGCGTAATAATACTAGTCAGGGCCAACCGATTACGAGACACTGCGTAATCGGACATACAGCTACTAAAAAGAAAAATCATTTTCAATCTTTTATTTAATTAAGCCCCCATGCACGTGGCGACCGCTGCTTCGGATCGTCCCTTGGATTCTTCTGATTGTGAAAATTGTAGACTGTAGTATTGTTGTAGTAATTTGTAGTTCAGTAATTGTAGTCTGTATTGAATGTGTAGATTTGGTAATTGGCATTCTTCTAATGATATTTTTTTCTCAGAATTTAAATTGTTGTCTTGTCTGCGGGTTTGACAATTTAGTGCAATTATTTCAATTGTTTGATTGATCGTGTTTGAGGGAGTCATTGCATTTGAATGGTATTGTTGAGATAAGGAGTCACAGTGTGTAATTTTCGTACAGTGACGAGTTTTTTTTATGTTTTGTAAATGATTACGCGGTCAATGAAACAGGCAAAAATGATGAATAGTCAGAATAACGAAATTGTTGACATGGCGAACTCGCCAACAGAGGAAGACAGTGTCATGAATAATGTAGTGGAAAACAATTTAATAAGTAGGGAAAATAGTCCGGAAACAGTTCAAAATTTTTCACAATCAAAAAATTCACAGAATACGAGATTAACGACAGAAGAAATAGAGCAGTTGATGAGTGTAATATTAAATTTTCAATCTGAATTAAAAACAGAGATAGGAACAATTAAAACAGATGGGAACAATTAAAACTGAGATGGGAACAATTAAAACTGAGATGGGAACAATTAAAACTGAGATGGGAACAATTAGAACGGAGATGAAAGCTATGACAACACGGTTATGCTCACGAATAAGGACATGTTTCAAAAATACGAATGATGAATCAAAGAAAGAAATTAGAGAAGTACAACCGATTTTGAAGGCTCACAATAATAATTTAATTTCAACAGAAATCAGACAAGAGGAACAGGACAGAGAACAGGAAGAAAAAGATTGCGTGATAGGACAGAAATTTTCAGAGTTAAATTTACAACGTGTAAAAGATAAGGAAGAAATATTTGAGAGAATCGAGGAATCCGTACTAAATGACTTAACGCAACAGTGTGAACAGTCAACTACTAAATGTGACAATACCGAAACCCGAGTCGCGACATTTACAGAAGACGTATATAAACAGAAAGGACAATTAAGTGACTCATCGGAAAGAGTTGAGGACATCTCAGATAAATTGACAAGTGTTAGTTTAGCAGAAGGGTGTGAAGAAAATAATTTGTTTCATTTACGGGATGCAACAAGAGAGCGCCAGGCGCGCGAACTTTACAATAATCGACATTCGGACTGGGACAGATGCGGTAGGTCTTTGTCGCCACGAGGCGAAAACTTTGATTATAAACACTTTTTGACTGTCCGGAAATTTAAGATATTTCGCAATTCTAAGAATGACATACATCCATGTTCATGGTCAGGTCAATTTGCGTACGCACTTCCGCCAAAGTTGCCATTAAGTCACAAACTTGAAATTATGTGCAGTTATTAAGGTCCTCAGGGGATTCACTACTCTAAGTGAATATGTGCCGTAGCGAGCATAGGGCCCCGAGCTGTAGTGGTGCTATTTCTCTTTTAGTTTTCTGCACCGCTGCCTACTCTTTTACTATTCTTTGCATCTGTCAAAACAACTCTTCGACTATCAATCTATCTAGTGAGTAAGTAAACAATAACCGGATTTGACTAATTTACCCAAAAGTGACTTTGGAAATTACCATGTGGAGTTACTGTACCTTCAGCGGCATTCATTCGTAGTTTAAACGAAATTTTACCTGTTTATATTCGTGACAACATTACTTCATATGTTGACAACATTCTTATTGCTAAACATTCTTGGAGTGAGCACAACAAAATTTTGGACTCATTATTACGTATTTTTGCACGAGTTGGCATTACAGTGAACTTAGAAAAATCTGAATTTGGTCGTTCTCAGGTGAAATTTCTCGATCACATTATTTCTACAGAAGGTATTCTTCCCGATCCAGAAAAATTAAACGCTGTTCGTAATTATGCTGTACCTACCACAAAACGTGAGGTTCGTAGTTTCCAAAATTTTTGTGGAATGATGTACTTTTAAAAAATTTTTGTGGAATGACATACTTTTGAGAAACCATCAGCTAGATGTAAACATGCGGAGAGTACAAGGATACCACACCGTGTTTTGGCGGCGGCATATACTCAAAGCAACAGTCAAGTCTGCGCGCCGCACAAGGCAGTCGTTGACCGCGAACAATTGCTTCCTACGTCGTGCGGCTACAGCTGATCGAGCGCTCAGTGCGAATGCACTGACAGCCGTAAACAAATACACAGTTTAATTTCTCCGACTAAATTCAGTATAAAGCTATAGTGACTTGATGAATTGTGTTATTAACATTCAGTATTTTGCAGGATACGGTTGTATAAAATATTTAAGAACTTCAGGTAAATTCTGTGCGTGTCCGACGTTAAGACGACTTGCTATCGAGAAAATTTCAGGAAGAATGTAATTTCGAAGAAGAAAGTAATAAACTAAAAAAAGGTAACTATTAATTGAGTTCATTTTTCAGGTAACATATTTCCACTTAGGTACGTACTTTAGACGTAATTTGCTGCTCGCGATTACGTGATTCATACTTTGTGCTAAATTTCATGTTCTATGCATTTACGTGTGAAGCGACGTGCTTGCGTACGTTAACTGATTTTGACAATGATTATTAATGAACAGGGTTGTTATTTGTATATATTATGCATCGCTTAGCTGCACTGCTTTTTCACTGATGTCATATTTTTTAATTATGTGCCTGCTGTGCTTATTTATTTAAATTATAATTGTCACCTGATTTATTGTGTTGATGTGATTATGTATGTAAGTTATACTTTGTGATTTATCTGCTTGCGCCTTCATGTTTATTTATTAAGATGACATATGAACATTTATTTGCTTAGGCTGATATGATGCTAATGACTTGTTTATTACGTAAGATATATGTTTGCTGCTTTTTGTATGGATTACATATTTACACATTTCTGTTTTGTTGCCATAACTGCTCTTTAATTTGGTATATAGAAATGCTGATATAAGGTGTACAAACATAGAGTTTAGGTCACACTATGGTATTAATTATAGATTGTTCACTTGGCAGAGCCTCGTTGTAGGATTTGAGCTGCATCCACTTGTTGACATTGTGTTCTCTACTGGTATATTTACTCGCTATTGCTTGTTTTGCTTACGCTCAGTGCCTTATATTTTTAAGATAAGAAAATTAACTGCTATAATTCGACGAACGACATTAGTACAAGAAAGTCATTGAAGTCACATGAGCTGAGGTTTTATGGAAGCTGTATAAATTTATGCTAATAGGAAGGAAGCTAACGACATGACATACCAATACTAGGTTTAGACCATTAATAGTTATTACACTGCATTTTTCGTGAGCAATTGAAATAGGAAGTGACACTTGACAAGAAATACTCCACATGTTTGCTTCTGCTATGATTCTTGAAGTGGTGTACACACTGTGAAATATTATGATCATTCACACTCCGTAATCGTACTTAATTACTGAGAGTTATTCGAACTAAGTCTGTTAGAGGTCAGGTATGCATTTCTTTTATTTAATGATGGACAAGGAACCAAAATGTATCTTATAATTTATAATGAGTAGAAAATTTGGGTCAGATGGATTACACAGAGGTTGTGTGTGGACACTGTGTCTTCGGATTGTATGGGATGCTGAATTGAAGTTGCATTAGGATTTTATCTGTACTTGTTCGAGGAGACTGACTAGAGGAAAGAGTTGTTATGGAAGTGAAATGATATTGGTGCTGAGGTTTATATTTATCGACGTATTATTATAGGTATTGAGAGTATATGAAGTTGATGATTATTGGAGTTTTTGTGGACAAGAGGTAAGGTAAATGCTATTAATGATGAGGTTTATGTGTATCGACGTATTGAAGAGGTATTAGTGACGTATTGAGATTATGTGATGCTGATGATTATTGGAGTTTTTGTGTATAAGAGGTAAAGTAAATGAGGAGTATATTTTTTTTGTTGGTCTTATGGAACAAGGAGGATGAAGATAGCAGACTAGAACACTAAAATAGAAGGAAGATAGTCTATACACACACTTTGTTAAATAACTAAGCAGTATATACTTGTTTTTGGAGAGAGGAAGTAATTGCATATCTTGGCTCACTGACAGTTGTTCAACAACAGTACATTTTGATCTGGCTGGGCAAACATTGGTCTTGACATGATGACTATGACGTTGACTTAACTATTATTGACTGTTATACATTGCTGCCAGTACTACTTGATACACATGATGAACATCAGATTTTGACAGAATTACATTTACACAGTTAACACTATTCAATTACACAGTAGTACTTAATGTGAATGAAAGATGAGTGAGTGTGTTCTGTGTGTTTTCCTTTACTAATCCTAACCACCTATCTCAAAATATTATTTTATTTGTTGGTAGTGGCTTGCACTGACACCCATGAATATTATAGGTTTACTGGTATTTGTGTATTGTAATAGTTAATAGGACAATTATCTGATATCATTTGTGTGTTTGTTATGATTTGTATGTTACTGTAAAAGCATTTGTATGTGCATTCAAACTATTGTTCATGCCTGAACTGTCTGATTAGTGAAGATAAATATTCTGAGCTGTTACCTGCACTTTTCAACGTGATGTGTGACATTTAGTCATGTTCAATTTCTGCTGATGAACTGTGTGATCAGTGATTCTAAAAAAATTATGGACTGTTACTGGTACCTTTTCTACATGATTGGTGCCACTAGGACATGTTTAATTTGTGCTCATAAACTCTGATGAACAGTGTGATCAGTGCTAGTGAGTTTGATGGAACTGTTTCTGCTGAGAGATGTGACTTTTTGCTGTCTGCACCTACTCAATATTGCTGGGTGCCACTGATAGACTGCGTCTACTGAAGAGATGTCCCCTGTTGCTGTGTGCACCTGATCAACATTGCTGATGCAACTGATGAACTGCTTCTACTGAAATGATGTCACTTGTTGGTGTCTGCACCTGCTCAACATTGCTGGGTGCAACTGATGGACTGCTTCTACTGAAATGATGTCACTTGTTGGTGTCTGCACCTGCTCAACATTGCTGGGTGCAACTGATGGACTGCTTCTACTGAAATGGTGTCACTTGTTGGTGTCTGCACCTGCTCAACATTGCTGGGTGCAACTGATGGACTGCTTCTACTGAAATGATGTCACTTGTTGGTGTCTGCACCTACTCAACATTGCTGGGTGCAACTGATGGACTGCTTCTACTGAAATGATGTCACTTGTTGGTGTCTGCACCTGCTCAACATTGCTGGGTGCAACTGATGGACTGCTTCTACTGAAATGAAGTCACTTGTTGCTGTCTGCACCTACTCAACACTGCTGGGTGCCACTGATGAACTGCTTCTACTGAACTAATGTGACTTGTTGCTGTGTGTACCTCTTGAACTTTACTGGGTGCCACAGATGGAACTGCTTCTACTGAAATGATGTCACTTGTTGCTGTGTGTACCTCTTGAACTTTACTGGGTGCCACAGATGGAACTGCTTCTACTGAACTAATGTGACTTGTTGCTGTGTGTACCTCTTGAACTTTACTGGGTGCCACAGATGGAACTGCTTCTACTGAACTAATGTGACTTGTTGCTGGGTGTACCTGCTAAACTTTACTGGGTGCCACTGATGGACTGCTTTTACTGAAAAGATGTTACCTGTTGGTGTCCTTTTTTTGTATAAACTAATCATTGAAAGCATTTTATGTGAACATTTGTATAAACTGATTTTTTGTATATTGTGTAAACTATTATGTAAAGCCACATGCATGAAAAGAAGTTGTATTGCTTACTGTATTTCATATATTAGGTTAGTAAAAGGTCAGTGCAAAGCCAAAATTTTAACTAATTATGTGATATTTAGGTATTAATATTATCTTTTATTTTTGTCTGTATTTTTGTGGACGAATTTGGTGGTATTTTCACCACCAATGCTGGCAAAAATACCATCAAATTCTGGCCTGTGGAGGAGGGGCATATGAAAGGTGGCTACACTGTACCACTGCGCCAGAGATTGCGCCAAAGAGTACTATTAAGCCGCCTCCACAGTGCTTGTGAAGAGATCGTAGAACAGTGCTTGTTATGAGATTGTAGAAGTCAGTGTGGTTGTCGAGAGTTCATGGCAGTCAGTGCTAGTAGAGAGTTCGTAGCAGTCAGTGCTAGTAGAGAGCTCTTAGAGGACAGTGTGTGTTAAGAGTTCGTGCCGAGATGTGCTAGTGGGCACTGCTTGTCGTGAAGTCGGAGTAAGATGTTGTAGTAAAGAGTGTTGTTCCATGTTTTATGCAGTTATTTGATGGGAGAGATAGCAGATGTTATTGTGTGCATTTCGTCAATATATATGAAGGTAAAAACTACAATATTCTTTTATTAATTGTGTGTCTGAAATAATGCGTCACTACAGGTTCAGTCAACAAAGCATCTGGCTTGTGTTCTTGTATTAGAGTGAATTCTGGTTTTCTTGCGTAATTATAGTTTTTCTAAATTTCTTTTGTCACGTCAGTATAGTTGGTATTTAAAAATTCTTGTCTTGTTGGAAAAGAACCGTGCCACATGTGGACTTTGAGTCACACTCCCACATACAGAACAGTTACATTTGTGCTTGGATTTGTAGGTTTTATAGTTGCTGGGGACTTAATTAATTAACTGTGTTTACGAAAATTTTCTTATATTGTTTGTTGCAGTCAGATAGCGTAATAATACTAGTCAGGGCCAACCGATTACGAGACACTGCGTAATCGGACATACAGCTACAAAAATTAAAAAACATTTTCAATCTTATATTTAATTAAGCCCCCATGCAAGGTGAACAACGTCTCTAATGTAGAGTCTGTCACTGAAACTGGATGGTCTCTCCGTGTCGCTATTGCACTCACTAAACGGTCGTGTGACGAAACTTCCTGTTCTTCGTAGGATATTGCATGTTTTCTTTTATCAACCCTGTTTGACGAGGTTCCCAGGCTGACAAGCAACAAGCAGGTAACGGTCGAAAGAGGATTTTGTAAGTTAACTCCTTCGTGGACGGACAACATTTCCTGATTATTCTCCGACTGAATCTTAGTCAGACGCCTACCCTTCCTACGATTAATTTTATATGGTCGTTCCACTTTCGATGTTTAAGTAGACATACGGACATATTTAAAGGATGTGACTGCTTCAACTGATTGCTCGGTAATCGGGTGATCATATAGTAACGGGTCTTTACGCCGATTTATACGCAATACTTTACATTTATTTATAACTAGTTTATGCTTAGTTTCCGCTATTCGCCTGTAGGCAAGTTGTGCATTAACTAGGTAGGTAGCAGTTGGGCGACAGGAAATTTTTAGTGGAAATAGGTTAGTAATGAGAAGAGACTTAATGGCGCGCGTGCACACACTTCTTCAATACAAGGCTGCGCTGATTTCGTGAATTACAGTCTACACCTCGTCGCAATGCCTCATGAACTGAGTGTATGTAACACTATTCTGTGATCCACATAATTGTCTCTCAGTACTATTGAACAGAATTTCGTCGAATTGCACTACCTCTTGACGATGAATTTCGCCCTGTCCTGTTTTTCTGATTGATTCCCAAGATCAGCCATAACGAATCGAATGTGCACCGAATAGGTTCCTATCACGGCCGTGCAAGCCATGATAGAAAATACTTGTTATCCACGGAACTGTGTGGCCACGTGACGAAGTTTGTCTCATTAAAAACAGCGTCATACGTAAATACAAACATAGGGTATACGAAAGAACTTGGCCTTCTTCTACCAGCAGTGTACCGTAGAACGGTAATCGAAGGCTTGTGGGATCGAGTCCCTATCCTGAAAATATCTTTTTCTATATTTACGTTACTTACACTACAAAGAAACCGAGATAACGGTCAACATATTGTACTTGATGTGATGAAATCTTAAGAGCAGGAGAACAAAATTCTTCTGTAAACTCACTGTTGGGGAGGCCAAACAAATCTTCAATCATACGACTAGATTTTTCAAAGTGGAGGATTGCGATTGTGCAGTTTTGCAGTGATTTTACCAAATGCACACAGTTAATGCAACCCTGCAGTGTCTGCTTTTATCGTCAGCTAAATAATTTTATCAGACAGCTTCAAAACTGCTCCTATATCGTTGAGAGAGAAAAAGAAATCACTTCCAGAGAAGACTGCACCAAAATACATTGCGTTGTCAATATTTGATGAAACGACGAATTACGTGGGTTTGCTGTCGCACTATGGGATGAGAAAAGTTTGTAACGCCGGAAATGCATATCCTCCTATTTCCATCTATTGTACTATAATTTGTTTTCCTTATTTTTGCTACCTGAATATATGATATTTCTGTGTCTTTACATATTGTAATTGTTTTACTATTTGTATATATATATATATATATATATATATATATATATGTATTTATGCATATATGTCGATGTATAATTGATTTGTTGTGTAAAGATTATTTGTATTTTTACGCTGGGTCTTGCCTAGGGAAAACTGCTATCGAACGATTACATCGATAGGTTGTGTGAAGAATCAAAGTGTGTAGGATCTTTGGGAGTGTTAACTCTGCCGCGTGGGGCGCGGGCAGTGGGAGTCTGGCGGGAGTAGCGAGTGGAGCAGGTGTTGTGTGACGCTCCCGCGAGTTGCCGCGCTTTCGGGGTTTGGCAGCATGTAATTGCGCTCGACTCGCGATGATAGTTTCTGACATGGTGTCGCGGACGGGAAGCATTAGCTGGCGCACATCAAGAGCCCGTTTCGCCTGGTGACCGTGTCGAGAAGAAGGCGCGCCAACATCCAGCTTCTGCAACAGCGACGGCCGACAATGAGTGACTGTCGCCACCTCCTCGATCGACGGCTTCAAACCTTCAATCAACCAACAAGGAAGACTAAAAGCACGTAAAGTTTCAGAACTGTATGGCAGACCTCAGCTTTTCAAATTGTTCCATTTGCCTCGCAAAATTACAGCAACTTAGCATGAACCTTTGTTGCTCATTGTCCCAATTGCATTGCCAAGCAGGGTCCCTTCCTTTTCCGAAATGAACCCGAGTGTCGTTGAAATTCAAACGCCAGCATTAAAATAATATAATTAGATTTCACTGCTTTAATTTCAAAGTTCAGTACCTGGCTACAATATTTAGGTTACACGAGCACAAATTTAGAGTGCGAGTTTTGTTAGCATATTTTAGCTTACCTGTGACTGCAGCTCAGCTTGGTACGTACTAAATTTTACTATTGTTAATAGTTCAGAATCATTTAATTCAAGTTCAAAGTTAAATCTCTTGTTTCTAAATTGCGTAGAGTCAAGTTGCTTTTGAAATGATTGTTGAGGTAGTCCAAGACTAACCGTATTTTACTGGATTTCGATGTGCTTCAGAAAGAAAGCTCACTATTAACTTCAGTCACTAAATTAACTTTCGATTTTCCGGTTTTATTAATTCTTTTGCTAAATTAAGTCAGAGTGTAGCGAAATTTATTACTTCTGACAAACTTTCAGTTTTCACACTACACGTGTCAACCTTCAGTTGCCACGCTTCTAGTGTTAATTATATGTGTAATAACCTTTCTTTTTCAGTTACTATAGTAATTGTCCTTAGGACTGGCGACCGTGATTTCCCCCAAATCTCAAATATCTAATTACCGCTAGTTAATTGTTAACGTAACGGCCGCACATTTACTTTCTTTATTAACTTTATCCCTTTTCAAAATTAATTTCCACCAGTTTCATTTGCATTTTTCCTTTCATTTAGATGTAACCCTTTCCTCCCTCTTTACCGATAGATTAACTTCGGTGACGATTGCTTTTCCCAAATTTCCATTAGGTACACGCGGTTTAATTTTTCACTGTCATTAAGGTCGATAAGTGAGGGGGGAGGTTACACGTGGCGACCGTGACAGGACAATCTTCAAATTTGAGGTTGTTCTGGACACGAATTTTGCATTGTGCAAATCTCGTAACAAAGTACTGGTTACGAAATGGTCGATACGTCAGCGAGAATATTCGTGTGAGGAATCCTAATTAGAGTTGAGATTTGGCAGTTATATTGAAAATTATTAAAATGAGTGAAGGCAACAATTGCCAAAATTTGGTAGACTTGGATACGGAACAATCGGTCGAACAGTGGGAAACGCGCACCGCGGTACCCATTGTTCAGGGGCAGGCGGCTAGCATGAAAGACGCGATCGGCGAAACGCAACAAAGAGCAGAAATGGAATTCCAAACTTTAGAAAATGTTTCGGAGTCGGAAGTGAAAATCAAATGCGAATCCCTTGATGACGAATACGGGGGGACAATTAAAGAGGAAGCCGCTACGGAAGTAAAACCGGTAGTTTCCGGGAATTTAACTGATTTATTGAATGTTTTGATTAACGAAATCAAGAGTCAATCGGTCAAGCAAGAAGCTCAGTCTGAAAAATTTGAACGGATGCTAGACAATCAGAACAAAGCTATTAACGTTGTTAACAACAATGTTGAAGTTGTTAACACAAAAGTTGATAAAATCAAAGACGATGTTGTCGTGATTAATACCGAAATCGGTAATCTTAAACAGGAAATGATAGGCGTTCAGGCGGAAATTGCGAGCATAAATACTCGTTTTGATTCCGAAATTAGCAGAATCGAGAAAAGCGTAGGAGACGCAGTTGCTCCGATCATCGAGAATAAGGTGACGGAACAAATTCAATTAGTGAAAAAAGAGGATCAAAAGAAGGTGGAAACTTTAAAGGCTTTAGTATCCGAAGTAGATACCAAAGTGACGAAGCAGGCTAATACCTGCGAAGAGAAAAAGAGGGAAGTGGAAACGCTTGCGACAACCACTTGCCAAGTGATTACGAGGGTGTCGGAATTAGAAAGGAAACTTGATGAAAAACAGAGCTATGTGCCAATCTGTGCACATAGTTCGGAGTTGTTGACGAAAGAGGAGCGGTTCGACCCCTTGAAAAAAGGCGGTATACACCCGACGGATTTCATTAAAAATTGTGAAAGAGTTTTACCCAGATCATGGACTGATGAGAGAAAAATTAATGCGATTATTGATGTGTTGGCTGGTGATGCCAAGCGTTGGGGCTTAAACCTCAACATTACGAACCTGACTTTTGACGAATTTAAAAATTTGTTTCTGGCTGAATACTGGTCAGAGCAAAAACAGCAAAGTGTCTGGCGCGAATTTGTCGTATCGAGGCCTTTCGATGCGAATTCGCGCGGTTCGATGAAGGAGTTTTGTGAGGGCTGGATCCGCAAGTTGGAATATTTGCGTGACCGCCGCTCGGAATCCGAAATAGTCTGGGAACTCTACAAGAAGCTTCCAGATGATACAAAACGATACGTAGGAAGCAATTACAGGACAATCAATGATGTCCTGGAAAGAGTGGAGGACGAGGACAATTGGCGCAATAATCGCGACAGTGGCAGAGGCCGTGGTAACAACAACGGGTACCACAGCAACCACAACAACGATAACCACGGGAATAATGCATTCCGCAACCATGGCAGCAATAACAATAATGGTTCGGACCGTAATAACAATCGGTACAATGCAAATAATAACAGGAATGACGGAAACCAGTATCATACTAACGTGATACGGGCTTCACAGAATAGTAATAACGCCAGAGGGTGTGATCAGCCGCCTCAGCAGCATCCGGGGAGCGTATCTGCTGGGACGAGACAGGGAAACCATTAGCCGCGCCGGTGAGGGGCCGACCGGGCGTGGAGAAATTTTGGCGGCCCAATAGCAGGAGAAAACCCAGGTGTCGTCGGTATGAAAATTCCGTGTGGAATAATCAACGGCGGGAGAGTGTGCCAGTGTTAAGAGAAAGGAGTGCGCCCACAAGCAGCAGATCAGCTGTAGACACGGCAGTAGGAAGTACATTCACTGTCAGTGAGAACAATTTAAGTAGTGTTCCGGAAATCGATTATAAGGTGCCAGCTGTAATACCCACAGCGGAACTGGAGATTGAGTTTAAGAATGATTCGCAATTGTTGAGAGAAGATCAGATGTCGGATAAAACGTCCGTCATCGAGCGAGGGGATGCAGAGAGGGATGAGGTCTGGTTAAGGCAGTTCGGTCGCTTATACGACGAACTAAGAGATTATAGGGGCCTGTACGGGAGGAGTGTTTATAGGGAGCGCGGGCAGGATTTGCCGCGTCTCGTCCCACAGGAAGATAGTATTTGTGAAGTGATGGAAAGTTCTGGCCCTAACCGGCAGACTTTACCAGAAATAGTTGATGTTAATGGGGAGCACGAGCAAGATTCGTCGTGTTTCGTCCCGCAGGAGTTAGATGTTGAAGGAGTAACGGAAAGTTCTGGCCCTAACCAGCAGACTTTACCGAAAGTTATAGTGGTAGAAGTAGCCGACCCATCCGACGCGAACATCCAGTTTAAACATTGCGAGAGTATTAAGGGGAAAGATTACGAAAATTTTAGTGATAGCCGGACACAATTGGTAGAAAAGCACATAGATTTCAGCGTGTATGAGGTTAGAGCTGACGTTATGCGGTCAGACGGTAGCAGTGTGGGTTGCGCAGATCCAGAGGAAGTAATTTCAGATGCGACTGGGCACATTCCTCCAGGTAGATTGGCAGACGAGATCAATCTGATTAAAGAGGAATCAACGAAGGTGACAATTAGTGAATTGATAGCAAAGCAACACTCACTAGTTGACGAGTTACAGGAAAAGGTTTCGGTATTGGAGGCGAAGCTAGAGACTAAGCCTCAGGACAAACGTGTTGAAATAAAAACTGTATGTGAACAGAGGCTGAAAAAGCCGCCAGATAAACTGGATTTAGGATCAAAGCCGGATGGTTTTTTCTGGAATGACCTGGATATAGACGAGGATTTACTGTGGGAAAATAAAGAAACAGTCGAGGACAAGTGTAGACAGATAGTAGTGTCTGTTAATATGCACGACCTACAACTAAACGTGTTGATTGGCACCGGTGCAGAATTGAGTGCTGTTATCTGGGAAAATATTTGAGTTACTGAAAGACAGACCTGGCATCGTAGTTATGCCAGTAACAGGAGTGAAAATTATCGGTGCTACTGGGAGGGCCAGTAAACCGGTCACAAAACAGATTTTTGTCAACTTCGAAATATGTGGGGCACGATTTGAACAAGAGTTTGTCGTCGTGCCAGACTTAACTACGGAAGTAATTATCGGGTTAGATTGGCTGTTAAAGTACCGTGCAGTGATTAACTGCGAAAGCAAAACGTTGACATGTACGTCCCAAGATAAAACAATAGTAGTTAGTTTTGACGAGGCAGGAGACGGTGTGCATAGGCAATACCAGCCTATACACATTGTTAACTGGCCGAATGGTATTGACGTAGGTATGAATTTGAACTACTGTAATGTGAGGAATCTCGGCATTGACAATAGTGTAGAAAGTGAATTGGAAAGTATTGTAGACGGTGTGTCAAACGTAACACACGAACAAAGACGAGGCCTGTATGAAGTAATAATGAGGAATAATGAGGAATAAGAGTGTGTTTTCAGACAAACCGGGTCTTGTGGAAGTATATAAATGCAAGTTGCATGTAATTCCGCACGAACCATTCTTCGTGAGACCGTATGCTATACCGCTGTCCAAAAAGGAAGCAGTGCAACGGGAGATAGATAAGATGATCGAATGGGGAGTGATTGAAAGAAGTACAAGTCCATACAATAACGGTTTGGTCATTGTAGCAAAACGGGATGGTAGTGTGCGTATTGTGATTGACGCACGCACGTTGAATAGGGTCGTTCAACGTGAAACAGACAGACCAGAGAGTATGGAGGAAATTTTGCAACGTTTTCATGACGTTAAGTTCATGACTAGCCTCGATCTGACAGCTAGTTACTGGCAAATAGAACTCGAAGAAGAATCTAGGCCATACACCGCCTTCTTGTTTGCGGGCAGGTGTTATCAGTATAGAGTACTGCCGTTTGGACTTAATATATCTGTGTCCGTGTTCATCAGGGCCCTAGATAAAGTGCTAGGACCGGCTTTGAGTTCAAGATTAACTGTATATGTTGACGACCTATTGTTGGCCAATGCCACTTGGCATGACCATTGTGACCTGTTAGATGAAGTTTTTAGAGCATTGCGCCGTGGCGGAATGACTCTAAAGCTAAAGAAATGCGAATTTGTGAAGCAGGAACTGAAATTTTTAGGGCATGTAATTACCACTGCTGGTATTACGAAAGACCCAGAGAAAGTAGAGGCCATAAAGAATTGTCCTCCACCCAAGTCTAGGAAACAGTTAAAAAGTTTTCTAGGGCTCACTGGATTTTACCGTAAATTTGTAAAAGGACAAGTGTTTAATGATGAAAATTTGAATAACCTCTTACGCAAAAATGTTCCGTTTGTGTGGACTGACGGGTGTCAGACCGCTTTCGAGAGATTAAAAGACGAGTTGTTAAGATCTAACATACTATTTCATCCTGATTTATCGCTACCCTTCCATCTGGGAACGGATTCGTCGAATTACGGGGTGGGGGTAGAACTGTTCCAAGAAGTTGGTAAAGGAGAGGATAAGGAACACCGGACGATAGCGTTCGCGAGTCGAACTTTATCAAAAAGTGAGCGAAACTACACGATTTCTGAGAAAGAGTGTCTCGCTATCGTGTGGGGATTCAAGAAGTTCAAGGGTTACCTATGGGTCGTAAGGTGATTATTCATACGGACCATAAGGCGCTCACTTATCTGAAGGATTGTAAACTACTTCACGAAAGACTGACTAGGTGGTCGCTGTATTTACAGCAATTTAACTATGACATCTGTTACGTAAAAGGGACCGACAATTGCGTAGCGGATGCGCTGTCGCGGTTGCCCGAGTCTAATCAAGGTCTATTGAAAGATGAGGCAGATGGAGTGGTCAAATTGTACTATTTTAAAGAAGTGGAGGGACGTAAATTAATAATGAACATTTGTAAGAATCTACGTCGTCATCAGAACGAGGATGGTTGTTTAAATATGGTGAAAACCCGATATGATGAAAAGAGTCCAGAAGGAGAGAAATTAAGGAAGTATTACAAGATATACGATCATATCTTGTACATACGTAAGGGTGAAGATAGTAATATTTGGCGGGTATGCTGGCCCAGCAAATACGTCACGGAAATAATAGACTACTACCATTTGGCGTATGGTCACTGTGGACCAAAGAAATGTACGGAAAAGCTGAGTGAAGTAGTGCATTTCAACAACATGTTAAAACGAGTTACTGACAGAGTGAAAACTTGCGATTTATGTCAGAAGGTGAAGGTTACCAACTGTACGTGGACTTGTACGGACCTTTGCCCAAGTCATCAGGAAACTTTGCTTACATTTTAGTAGTGCTAGAAGCTTTTTCCAAGTTCATCAAACTATACCCGATTAGGAAAGCTACAGCCAAAGCAGTCTATAGCAAGCTTGTGAACGATTATTTTGTTCATATTGGTAAGCCCAAGGCGATTCTATCAGACAATGGGGCACAATTTACTTCTAAGTTGTGGAATGAAGGCATGGAAAGTAATGGGGTCGAGGTGATCCATATTTCAGCTTATTGTCCGGCTGGGAATCCCGCTGAGAGGTATATGCGCGAGCTAGGCCGACTGTGCCGTACCTATTGCCATCACAACCATAGGGCATGGGGCAAATATGTAGCAGTATTTGAGAGAATTATGAACACCTTGAGACATGAATTGACGGGATTTTCTCCAGAGGAAATCCTGTTGGATGACAGAAGTAAAAGTTTAGTGGAAGAGATAATCAAATTCCCTCCACGGATTGACATTAGTATTGGTGTGAAAAAAGATCGTTTGCGAGAAGTAATGAAGCTTAAAGCCGATGCTCGCATACGTCGTCATGACGCTAAAGCGCGTTTTGCTAAGTTTGCGATCGGAGACTTAGTACTTGTAAAAGCTCATGAGAAATCGAGCGAGATAGACAATGAAATCTCTAAATTTAAGTTTGTTTATAATGGACCATATAAAGTCATTGGTATACCTCACACAAATGCTTATTGCTTAGAGTATCCAAGCTCTGGAAAGCTATTAGGTATACGAAATATAGTAGATTTGAAATTGTACCAACCTAGGATCGATTAATACCACACAATGGGTAATTTGTACAATATGTAAATATAGAGTGTAAGATTTAAGGTTTGCTAGATTGCCATGCTTTTGACTGACCAAGAGGACATTAAAGAAGTTGTAATTAATAAGTAATTAATTTTGACTAAATGATTTAAGAGAGAGTGATTATTTATCAATTGAAAAATCCAAGCTGCTAATTTAAGTTTTCAGCTGAGTCACAGTAGATTAAGCAATGTAAATATGATTTTGTAACTAGCTGTAAGATTTCATGAATATGTGTTTTACTAGTCATTGCCGATGTACTTAGACGCTGTTTTAAGTTTCAGGCTAGTACATGCGTGTGATGATGGACAGTGTTGAGTTATCCACTGTGATAGTATTAAGGGACTCCTTGAGATTACTCGGGAGTGAGTTTTTCCTAAAGAATTCAGTGAAACGGACGTTCTGGAAACGCCGTCACAAGGGCGAGTGAGATCAAGCGTGCCGCACACGCGGGCGCAACAATACTGGCGAGGCGAGCCGCTGTCGGCTCTTGTGCCGCTGTTGGCTCTTGTGCCGCTGTCGGCATTCTTTGTACTCGCGAGTACGGAAGGCGGAATTGTTTTTCTTCCTGGACAGCTGAAAGAATTCTGCTGTCAATATTTATGTTTTTTTCGATCTACTGAATATTATTTTCTTGTTTAGCGTTAAGTAGATTCTCGTGACGAGAATATTAATTATGAAAAGGTTATATAAAATGTGTAGTCTAATTAATTATTTATTTGCGTATTTTGATATACCTGTTTTCTATGACCATGTAATCTGATTAATTTTGTAAATAGTATTCCATTTCTTGATACTGCTAGGAATTTAGATTTTTAGAATAGCTAAACCATTTTCTATGTTTTCTATGAATTTTAATATGTTGTCAACCTGTTTTATTTTGATCAAGATGACAGAGTGGAATAAGATTAGAAGTGTCTCCACTCAATTATTATCGTCTAAAAATTGGTTTATGGTTAATTAGGCGAATGCTGAATTTTTGTTGATGTTTTGAGCATATGCATTTCCGCTGTTTCTTTTTTGGGACATTTTCTGAGTCTGTTTAAGTTACACGAACATCCTCAGACAATGTGGGGCACGTGTAACGCCGGAAATGCATATCCTCCTATTTCCATCTATTGTACTATAATTTGTTTTCCTTATTTTTGCTACCTGAATATATGATATTTCTGTGTCTTTACATATTGTAATTGTTTTACTATTTGTATATATATATATATATATATATATATATATATATATATATATATATATATATGTATTTATGCATATATGTCGATGTATAATTGATTTGTTGTGTAAAGATTATTTGTATTTTTACGCTGGGTCTTGCCTAGGGAAAACTGCTATCGAACGATTACATCGATAGGTTGTGTGAAGAATCAAAGTGTGTAGGATCTTTGGGAGTGTTAACTCTGCCGCGTGGGGCGCGGGCAGTGGGAGTCTGGCGGGAGTAGCGAGTGGAGCAGGTGTTGTGTGACGCTCCCGCGAGTTGCCGCGCTTTCGGGGTTTGGCAACATGTAATAGCGCTCGACTCGCGATGATAGTTTCTGACATGGTGTCGCGGACGGGAAGCATTAGCTGGCGCACATCAAGAGCCCGTTTCGCCTGGTGACCGTGTCGAGAAGAAGGCGCGCCAACATCCAGCTTCTGCAACAGCGACGGCCGACAATGAGTGACTGTCGCCACCTCCTCGATCGACGGCTTCAAACCTTCAATCAACCAACAAGGAAGACTAAAAGCACGTAAAGTTTCAGAACTGTATGGCAGACCTCAGCTTTTCAAATTGTTCCATTTGCCTCGCAAAATTACAGCAACTTAGCATGAACCTTTGTTGCTCATTGTCCCAATTGCATTGCCAAGCAGGGTCCCTTCCTTTTCCGAAATGAACCCGAGTGTCGTTGAAATTCAAACGCCAGCATTAAAATAATATAATTAGATTTCACTGCTTTAATTTCAAAGTTCAGTACCTGGCTACAATATTTAGGTTACACGAGCACAAATTTAGAGTGCGAGTTTTGTTAGCATATTTTAGCTTACCTGTGACTGCAGCTCAGCTTGGTACGTACTAAATTTTACTATTGTTAATAGTTCAGAATCATTTAATTCAAGTTCAAAGTTAAATCTCTTGTTTCTAAATTGCGTAGAGTCAAGTTGCTTTTGAAATGATTGTTGAGGTAGTCCAAGACTAACCGTATTTTACTGGATTTCGATGTGCTTCAGAAAGAAAGCTCACTATTAACTTCAGTCACTAAATTAACTTTCGATTTTCCGGTTTTATTAATTCTTTTGCTAAATTAAGTCAGAGTGTAGCGAAATTTATTACTTCTGACAAACTTTCAGTTTTCACACTACACGTGTCAACCTTCAGTTGCCACGCTTCTAGTGTTAATTATATATGTAATAACCTTTCTTTTTCAGTTACTATAGTAATTGTCCTTAGGACTGGCGACCGTGATTTCCCCCAAATCTCAAATATCTAATTACCGCTAGTTAATTGTTAACGTAACGGCCGCACATTTACTTTCTTTATTAACTTTATCCCTTTTCAAAATTAATTTCCACCAGTTTCATTTGCATTTTTCCTTTCATTTAGATGTAACCCTTTCCTCCCTCTTTACCGATAGATTAACTTCGGTGACGATTGCTTTTCCCAAATTTCCATTAGGTACACGCGGTTTAATTTTTCACTGTCATTAAGGTCGATAAGTGAGGGGGGAGGTTACAAGTTAAGTTTGTTTTTCTATAGAAACTTCAAAATGACCATGTAATTGGAAAAATGCGGTCTTATGACGTGTGCAAGATGCCAGGAAAATTATCACTTCCCTGTTTTTAAGATGAATATCACCACGGTACGTGTAAAATGTAAAATAATATTGTAGAAGTATCTAATTTGGATATACAAAGATCTCGTGTTCGTCTTATAATCCAATCCTCGAAATTTATTTACAATGCCAAATTTCCATTTGCCGTCCTTTTTCGTGCCTTTTATGAAAATGTTAAGAAATACAGTATGTTGAGCATTGTTGTTGTTGTGGTCTTCAGCCATGAGACTGGTTTGATGCAGCTCTCCATGCTACTCTATCCTGTGCAAGCTGCTTCATCTCCAGGTAAGTACTGCAGCCTACATCCTTCTGAATCTGCTTAGTGTATTCATCTCTTGGTCTCCCTCTACGATTTTTACCCTCCACGCTGCCCTCCAATACTAAATTGGTGATCCCTCGATGTCTCAGAACATTTCCTACCAACCTATCCCTTCTTCTAGTCAAGTTGTGCCACGAACTCCTCTTCTCCCCAATTCTATTCAATACGTCCTCATTAGTTATGTAATCTACCCATCTAATCTTCAGCATTCTTCTGTAGCACCACATTTCGAAAGCTTCTATTCTCTTCTTGTCCAAACTATTTATCGTCCACGTTTCACTTCCATACATGGCTACACTCCATACAAATACTTTCAGAAACGACTTCCTGACACTTAAATCTATACTCGATGTTAACAAATTCCTCTTCGTCAGAAACGCTTTCCTTGCCATTGCCAGTCTACATTTTATATCCTCTCTACTTCGACCATCATCAGTTATTTTGCTCCCCAAATAGCAAAACTCCTTTACTACTTTAAGTGTCTCTTTCCTAATCTAATTCCTCAGCATCACCCGACTTAATCCGACTACATTCTATTATCCTTGTTTTGCTTTTGTTGATGTTCATCTTATATCCTCCTTTCAAGACACTGTCCATTCCGTTCAACTGCTCTTCCAAATCCTTTGCTGCGTCTGACAGAATTACAATGTCATCGGCGAACCTCAACATTTTTATTTCTTCTCCATGGACTTTAATACCTACACCGAATTTTTCTTTCGTTTCCTTTACTGCTTGCTCAATATACAGATTGAATAACATCGGGGAGAGGCTACAACCCTGTCTCACTCCCTTACCAAGCACTGCTTCCCTTTCATGCCCCTTCACTCTTATAACTGCCATCTGGTTTCTGTACAAATTGTCAATAGCCTTTCGCTCCCTGTCTTTTACCCTAGCCACCTTCATAATTTGAAAGAGTATTCCAGTCAACATTGTCAAAAGCTTTCTCTATGTCTACAAATGCTAGAAACGTAGGTTTGCCTTTTCTTAATCTAGCTTCTAAGATAAGCCGTAGGGTCAGTATTGCCTCACGTGTTCCAACATTTCTACGGAATCCAAACTGATCTTCCCCGACGTCGGCTTCTACTAGTTTTTCCATTCATCTGTAAAGAATTCGCGTTAGTATTTTGCAGCCATGACTTACTAAACTGATACTTCGGTAATTTTCACATCTGTCAACACCTGCTTTCTTTGAGCATTAATTCTGTTTATTTGCAGTGTAAGTAATGTAAAAACTGAAAATACAAAAAGTATCTGCTTAGGGCCTCGAAACGACGACCTTCGGATTACTTTTTCCGCTTCCCAACCTCTGGCTAGAAAAAACGCCAAGGGAAGTAGCTCAGGCCGCACCCCAGCGCGACAAACACGCTACTGGCCAAGCCATGCATGCTTCTTTCATCATCTGCGCGCCTTTGCGTGCAGCCATATGGCAGCATAAATGCCTCCTTAAAAATTCGGGTGTATAGACGATACGGCAGCACGTAGCGTTTGACCAACTTTGAACGTGGACTTTTATTAGGAAGGACTGGTAGAAAACAGAGAGAGAGAGAGAGAGAGAGAGAGAGATTCCAACGAAGAGCGGCGCGTTTCGTCACGGGATCGTTTGTGTGTGCGCGAGTTTTGCAGAGATGCTCAACATGCTCCAGTGGCAAACGTTACAAGAGAGGCACTGTGCACCACGGAGAGATTTACCACTGAAATTTTGGTACAGCACTTTCCGGGGAGAGTCGGGCAGCATATTACTTGCTCCCACATACATATCCCGAATGATCACGAAGGGAAATCAGAGCTAACACATAGGCTTACCGAGAATCATTCTTCCCACGTGCCATTCGTGAGTGGATCAGGGAAAGGCGGATCGGTTCGTTGTACCGCCACATACCGTCAGATGGACTGCGGAGTATGATGTAGACGTAGAATGCTATTTAATAGCTAACTTAGGCACTGCTCGATTGTTTTAGTAAAATTTGTATAAGTAAGCCTTGAAAACCTGATTCTGGTTTTGACAACACATGGCTACAGTAGCCTTTTCTTAGGCACTGCATTAAATCAAAACATGTACATTTCTTTTTCTATATCGTTGATGACCGGCTCTCTTAGAATCTGTGAAAGCAAAACCAGTACATCCGTCCTTTTTTTGTGCATTTGCTTTTCTGAGACGTACTACATCGTGATCTTCCTACTATGAGTCTATGGCAAGAACAGTGAATATGTTGTAATCTGAGCCACACATATTCCGATGTGAATATGCTACTTTCGAAAAAAAATTATTTCTAATTATGCGTCTCAAACTGTACTCTGTCTCTTTGTGTCAATAATGCCGTAAGACTTTTTTGCTCCGGTGGTTTTTTATATAACGTTCCTGTTCACAGCGAAATTTCACTGATAGGGGTATTTTGTGCTTGATTTGGGTCCCACAGAACTGTCGGTAAAATCCCACTACCACCAGCGACCAAAATTTTCTGTTGCATCTTATTACAAGAGACGAAACACCCTGCCTGCTTTCAGAGGCACTGTAGCATTGCACAGCTTAATGATGTTAATTCTGTGAAACTCAGATGCATAGAGAATTTCTTATCAATTTTTTTCTTATTAATTCTATTTTCGTTCGAAATCGATCACAATGGAAGTCCTATGAACATAAGTATCCCCTAGAACTTTTTCGAAACTTCGACGACAAATGAGGTGACACCATCAGCTGTGATCATCAAAACGACTCAGATGGTCCTGTTATTGATTCCAACTGAGTGACCACACTTGTTGTCTCCAAGTAAGCAATACTTATTAATGAAAACAAAATGTTTCTGAAATTCCAATTTGATGCCCGTCACGCATTCATCAGCAAAGAAGCTATTTCCTCGTCTTAATTGGGAAGTATTGAAGACAGGCAGGAAAAATGTTTATCGCTGATCACGCTGAAATCAATACATTTGCTCCTTAGTGCCCATCAACAGCTGTTGTACCAGACTGCCGGTTGATAGGTCAAACATTGTTAGCATTCTCTGTTTGTATCCCCATAAGCCTACATGACTTGGCAGATAAAAGACGCACAGAAGCTTCTAAAGAGCGTCGGTCATTATTTGCTCCGGAGTGACGAGCCAAGTGGATTCCTCGAGTGGAACGTCATGTTTCGAGACAGAGCCAACTCTTCTGACACTTGCGACATGTGTATTCAGAGCGAAAACTCTTCACAGTTCACAACGAGCTCTAGCTAACAGATGTATTGATATACTGTGGAAGCCTCTGGAAACACACTCATCATACGAACTACTCCGCGTCAGAGGCAAAACATCGCCATGGATTACATCCACAAAATAGCACAGTTTACTCCCAAGTCCTGAACAACTGACTGTCCTTCCTGATCCTGGTTCTTCATACTACGCTACTGTTAAGTTCTGCTCACTCTTCGCGCGAATTTTATGGTAAGTAGATCGCCCATCAATTTAACATTCTTTGAAATCCAGTTCTCTTTGAACTATACGGAGCATCCCCTTCACAAGAATTTTATTTACTTAGTTACATCCATTTTCTTTAATTGAAAAGCGGAGGAAGGGCCTAAAACGGAGTAAACGCAGTATTATTAAAGAACTCTGATACGATATCTTGTTAGTGGCGTGACTCCTGCGTAGGACAGGCATGTGACTCACGAACAGTAAAATTCAGTGACAGCTGACTAGTGGACTTTAGAGTGGGAATCCTAGCTGCGGGTGTGTAAAAGAACTTTGGCTGCGATACAGCGCGAAAGAACTAATAAAATAGGTACCAAAACGCAGTACTTTTTATTTCTCTCTCTCTCTCTCTCTCTCTCTCTCTCTCTCTCTCTCTCTCTCTCTCTAACAGCCTTGATCACGTTACTAGAATAAGGACAACGGTTTCCGCACAACAGCGACGAGGACAGGTTGTGATTTAAGTTCCTTAGCGGTTCGCGTTGCCCGCTCGCATTCAGAACTAAACCACTTCTTCAACTGGTATACCTTTCGTACAGACAGCTAGTCCACAGCTTTCGATGAAAATTAAGTACTAATAATTTCCTTGTTGGAGAGTTGCCTTTACACTGATTAACATAGTAATTTGATCATGCACAGCTACCTCCAGAATGACAAGTAATTTAGTTATAGCTAATTACCCTATTTCTGCCATTTCAACACCGTATTTGGAGTTTTAGGGGGAAATACCCGTCTATATTCCCAGTTTCCGAACTTTTATTGAGGAACAACATCTCTCAAGCTTGCACAATACTTTTGTAATTACTTTCATATCATATGAATGAGTACTACCCGTATTAACGTTAGTGCTCTGCTGATACACACAATTACATTAGAGTTGCGTGTCAACTTCTGTGGTTGAAAGAATTCTTATTTTAAATTCAGTTAGTTATTCGTGACGTCCATGTTTAGCTTCTCTATCAGCTAGAGTCACTGGACGACAGGTAAGAGGGATTTCAGAGGATATGGCAAAATTTTATGCGCCCCCTGAGACTGGCAATTGTTGTGACTTGGCAAGACAGCCAAGCCACTATGAGATAGCCGAAAGGCACGCGTTTAAGCTCACGCAGGCTGGCGTGAGGTCTGGAACAGGTAAAGTAATAGAGACTAGCAAATAAAGTACGTAGCTTCTGGAATACTTTAATCCATAATTGGTAAACATCGGTCTGACGGTACATGCATCACAAGATAAATAGCAAATGATAATGGCGCCTCGCTAGGTCGTAGCAAATGACGTAGCTGAAGGCTATGCTAACATCGCTAGCAAAGTCGGCTGTACAACTGGGGCGAGTGCTAGGAAGACTCTCTAGACCCGCCGTGTGGCGGCGCTCGGTCTGCGATCACGGATAGTGGCGACACGCGGGTCTGACGTATACTAACGGACCGCGGCCGATTTAAAGGCTACCACCTAGCAAGTGTGGTGTCTGGCGGTGACACCACAGCAATCATCCACATTTTAGAGTGACTTGCTACTGTGAGATTAAATTTTTTCCCCGCATTATAAACGTTAATTTCTTATGAACACCATCTTCTATCCTCTGTACAATTTTCATCCGACAACTACGGAACAGCCGGTACGCATTAACATCACCAGCGAAGAATCTCACGGAGCGCCAAACGTTATCAACAAACACGGTCCATTCACATTAACGTGACCAACTCTTTAATGTTCGACGTGAACGTGCAGTAACCACACATACGCACATGACAGGTGGGAGCAGTAGCAGTGGAGGGTGTATTAAAGCGTGTCGGGGAGACGCAGATAACAGTGCAGTCGTTGTCGTAATGCGGAAACGGAGCAATTTATCTGGCATCGAAAAGGGTATGATCGTCGGCTCTCGGGTCTACTGTGGAAGCATTTACGAAACGGCTATGTTCGTAAACTTTTACCGTGCCGCCGTGGTTAAAGTATGCCGTGCATGGCAAAATGGCGCTCCGAAGCAACTTTGGTGCACCACGGGTCATATGTGGCAAAGGTGAATGACGACTGCGAACAGACGTGCAACTATTGAGCAACTGACCGTCCAGCTGAACCAACAGGCTACCAGCAGTGTCTCCTGAATGACCCTTCGGCGGACGATTCTACGTATGGAACTCCGCAGCAGGCGCCAGGTTTATGCAACGCATGCTGACTGCTGTTCATCGGCGATGAAGGCTGTAATTTTCACGCCAGTGCCGCAGCTAGACGTTCACTGAGTGGTGACAGGTGGAGTTTTCAGATGAATCACTTTTTCTGCTCCACCGACAGATGGCTTTTGAGTCTTCGGAAGGGTCCAGGCCGAAGGAGGGAGCGTGAAACGTCCCCTTAGAAAAAGTATTGAATTATTGTGGTGATAAATCTCTTACATTATTTGATTTTCATTAGAAAAAGTATTGAATTACTGTGCTGATAAATCTCTTACATTATTTGATTTTCAAACAGCTGAGCAAAACTGAACGTACTCAGACATTTCGCTCTTTACCTATTCTGATCAACACTAAACTGACACAATATTTTTAGCGCAACGGAATCTGACTTTCAATAATCCCTACAAAAGAATGGCCCTGACTAACATTAACCTATACCTTTCACAAATCACTTACCTCACAAAAATCTTCGTTACTCGAACCACTGCAATACAGCGAGCGCCAATACTGCCAGCTAAATAAAAGATTCCAACTACTGAAGGCACTAACTACTGAAAGGAATGAAAGATTTTGTTAGAGAACAAACAATGTATTTACCTGAACAGTGTTCAAAAGTCATAATATATATACATATCAGTTTATGGCATCCAGTCTTACAAATTTACTGTCTCTGTCCAAAGATCCGCCATCTCACTCCCCACATCCGCCACTGCTGGCGGCTCACCTCCAACTGCGCAACGCTACGCGCTGTTAACAGCCAACTGCCCAATGCTACAATAGCCAACAACAATGCAAACCAGCCACAGACTGCACACAGCACAGCCAGTGATTTTCATAGAGAGCGCTACGTGGCGTTACAAATAAAAAAAACCTAAACAGCCTACTTACAAGCGTTATGGCCTGGAAAATGTTTTCCTGGCATTTCGTGACTTTGGAAGGCACAGTCGATCACCACAAGTATGCATCTAGCCTTTGATACGATGTGCAGCTCTACATGCAGAGTCTTCTACCTCGGCACTATGGCATCTCCCAGCAAGACAATGCAATGCCGAGGGAGGTGGCGCTGTGGTTAGCACACTGGAGTCGTATTCGAGAGGATGATGGTTCAAACCCGCGTCCGGCCATCCTGACTTAAGTTTCCCGTGATTTCCCTAAATCGTCAGCCAAATGTCGGGACGGTCCCTTTGAAAGGGCACGGCCGATTTCCTTTCCCATCCGTCCCTAATCCGATGGGACCGATGACCTCGCTGTTTGACCACCCCTCCCCCAAATCAACCAACCAACCAACGCGTCAGACTGTTTACCGTTCTCCATTGGCCATCAAACTCGTCGTATTTTAACCCAATCGAAAATCTGTGGGACCACCTCGACAGAGCTCTTCGCGTCATGGATCCCCAACTGAAAATCCAGCGCAGCTGGCTCGGCACGGCACAGGCCCACAATCCTTGTCGGTACCTTCCAAAACTTCACTGACTCTCTTCCTATGCTTCTCGCAGCCGTCCGCGTTGCAAACGTTGGTTATTGAGACTTGAAGGTGGTCACATTAATGTGACTGACATTGTGTATATTGATGAGCCAGAACATTACGATCCACTACCTACCACGACACTGATTTCCGTCAAATGGCGATGCGGGAACGTGCGAATCTGTAAGGGAAGTATATATACGGAGCAGAGAGGAATATAGCGACGAAACGGGCCCCAAGTTGGGAAAACCACTGAATAATCTTCGTTGATCCATTATGGATCGTGGGACGACGGCTGGCATGAACTTCTTGAAGCAATAATTTACCAACAGCCGTATGTATTGCAGAAATTTATTTTATTTTGTGAACTTCTATGTGCTACCAGTTTCGGCATTATATTGATGCCATCCTCAGGCCCCACTCGTCATAGTCGTAAAATCACTATACACGGAAGGAGCCATATAACTGGATCCGTGAATCAATTCGACCCGCAACAGCTCTTGGTGGCCAGGCGACACAGGCCACCAAGAGCTGTTGCAGGTCGAATTGATTCACGGATCCAGTTATATGGCTCCTTCCGTGTATAGTGATTTTACGACTATGACGAGTGGGGCCTGAGGATGGCATCAATATAATGCCGAAAGTGGTAGCACATAGAAGTTCATAAAATAAAATAAATTTCTGCAATACATACGGCTATTGGTAAATTATTGCTTCAACAACATTGAATAAGTGGTTTTACAGGAGCAAACTGTTTCTGCCCGGTGCCCGGGAACGAACATCTCGAAAACGGCGAAGCTGTTCGGTTATTCGCGAGCTACTACCGCGAGCAGCTCCGCTAATTCTTAAGAATAGTGAAATCGCAAGTACGTGACAAGGTGTTGGACATCCTCAACAGTCACAAAACGTGGTGGTTCGAGGCCTGCCCGCTCTGTAAATCAGGACACGCGGCCATATGTCGCATATCTCACGACACAATGCAGTACTAGTGCAGGCACAAGTGTTTCTGAGCATATTGCTGAACACGGAGCTATTGTGTCGAGCCAACAAAATCCGCAATTATAATTTCAATGGACACGGAATCGTCTAGATTGCTCAGTGGATTCAATGGAAACATGTAGCGTGGTCGGACGAACCAAGTTTATCGTTACACGAAGTCTATGGCCCCGGGAGTAGACAACATTCCATTAGAACTACTGACGACCTTGGGAGAGCCAGTCCTGACAAAACTCTACCATCTGGTGAGCAAGACGTATGAGACAGGCGAAATACCCTCACACTTCAAGAATAATATATTAATTCCCATCCCAAAGAAAGCAGGTGTTGACAGATGTGAAAATTACCGAAGTATCAGTTTCATATGTCACGGCTGCAAAATACTAACACGAATTCTTTACAGACGAATGAAAAAACTGGTAGACGCCGACCTCGGGGCACATCAGTTTGGAGTCCGTAGAAATAATTGAACACGCGAGGCAATACTGACCTGACGACTTATCTTAGAAGAAAGATTAAGGAAAGGCAAACCTACGTTTGTAGCATTTGTAGACTTAGAGAAAGCTTTTGATAATGTTGACTGGAATACTCTCTTTCAAATTCTAAGGGTAGCAGGGGTAAAATACAGGGTGCGAAAGGCTATTTACAATTTGTACAGAAACCAGACGGCAGTTATAAGAGTCGAGGGGCATGAAAGATAAGCAGTGGTTGGAAAGGGAGTGAGACAGGGTTGTAGCCTCTCCCCGATGTTATTCAATCTGTATATTGAGCAAGCAGTAAAGGAAACGAAAGAAAAATTCGGAGTAGGTATTAAAATCCATGGAGAAGAAATAAAAACTTTGAGGTTCGCCGATGACATTGTAATTCTGTCAGAGACAGCAAAGGACTTGGAAGAGCAGTTGAACGGAATGGACAGTGTCTTGAAAGGAGGGTATAAGATGAGCATCAACAAAAGCAAAACGAGGATAATGGAATGTAGTCAGATTAAGTCGGGTGATGCTGAGGGAATTAGATTAGGAAAGAGACACTTAAAGTAGTAAAGGAGTTTTGTTATTTGGGGAGCAAAATAACTGATGGTGGTCGAAGTAGAGAGGATATAAAATGTAGACTGGCAATGGCAAGGAAAGCGTTTCTGAAGAAGAGGAATTTGTTAACATCGAGTATAGGTTTAAGTGTCAGGAAGTCGTTTCTGAAAGAATTTGTATGGAGTGTAGCCATGTATGGAAGTGAAACATGGACGATAAATAGTTTGGACAAGAAGAGAATAGAAGCTTTCGAAATGTGGTGCCACAGAAGAATGCTGAAGATTAGATGGGTAGTTCACATAACTAATGAGGAGGTATTGAATAGAATTGGGGAGAAGAGGAGTTTGTGGCACAACTTGACTAGAAGAAGGGGTCGGTTGGTAGGACATGTCCTGAGGCATCAAAGGATCACAAATTTAGCATTGGAGGGCAGTGTGGAGGGTAAAAATCGTAGAGGGAGACCAAGAGATGAATACACTAAGCAGATTCAGAAGGATGTAGGTTGCAGTAAGTACTGGGAGATGAAGAAGCTTGCACAGGATAGAGTAGCATGGAGAGCTGCATCAAACCAGTCTCAGGACTGAAGACCACAACAACAACATGGCCGTATCCGTCGTCCACGCGAATGATTGCTCGAAATGTGCATTATGTCACGGAAACCGGCCAGTGGGTGCCATAACACATTAGCGATATATTCATCTGGATTTTGCTGGACCTGTGCTAGTAATCAAAGCCACAGTGACAGCTGTGAACTGTGTGAATATTACTCTGAGCCATCTTCACGTTTAATGTCTTTCCTGATGGCGACGGCTCCTCCAGCTGGATAACTCTACGTGTCGAAACGTCAGAATCGTCCCAGTGGTGGTTTGAGCAGCATGACAGCGAACTCAGGTAGATATTTTTGTCACTGCGTCTCGCAAACAACCATAAAAAAATCAAACTGTTGCTCCCCGTTAAGATTGACGGCCGAGTTCCACTTGCTAGGAAGTTTTCAGCACGACAGCTAGTTCGGTACTCCGTAAGCACATATTAATTTCGTCAGAGTGCGAATTAGTAATTAATGGTTTGCGGAAGTCAAGCAATACGGCATCCACCTAGGAACTGCTACATACGGCCTTCTGGATCTCTTAGACGAACGAAGATTATCTTTAAAAGATCGCTGCTTGTGGAATTCCTACTGACGAGATGTTCGGAATTAAATAAAAGTCACAATAAGCGAGCATTAATGTATTCCGTAACAACAGTAGTTTCAGATAATTTACCAACTAATAAAACCAGCAAGACTTGCAAGTAGTAATTCTAAGGGTAGCTCTTTTCCTAACATCGTGTCTCTCAACGGTCATCCTTCTCTCCAACAGCGAACCGCTACCTGTGTCGCGTTATTACCACTATCCCAAATTTCTTATTCTGTACTTTTCTTTCAAACTCAACTGCTAATTGTACCCTATTATTCGCGCTTCTCACAGTACCAGGAAACTCAAGATTTGATTCTTTCTGTACTGCTACCAAGCATTTCTTTTAGTATATTATCTCTCTCATGGGACAGAAGCATCAGGCTACAATGCTAATATTGACGTTACAGTTAAATCTATTTTTAATTTAACAACAGAGGACAGCCGAAGGTTTCATTACCAGGAAAAATAAAGTTACGAGATAAATTTTCTGTTTGCTTGCAAGTACACTTCTACACATTGAAATCCCCGTGTCACAAAACCGTAGACACCGCTGGGCGTCGCAAAACGAAATGACGCAGCTCGTTGATAATGTGGAATATCGTACAGTAATTAGTTTTCCGCATTTGGAGGGGAACAACACTGCTACCATCCGTGCTGAGTTGGTGGAAGGGAACGAAAACATTGCACCGCCCTTCGGCGCGGTGCAGACACTCGTAGTGTAAAGCACCCTGAATCGCAAGGAGAGGAGGCCCTGGTGCTCTAAAGATCGGTGGCGTATCACACTCGCGTAAAAAGTGGAAAATCAATCACAGACCAGTTCTTAACAACTTGGGCGATACTTCGAACATGACGAAACCCACTGCGTTTCGCGGCTGATCACACTCGGAGCGCCTGTCGAACTGAGGCGGTGGCAGAAATGTTGCAGTAAGTCACGCCAGTCCAATCGACTTCTTTATCCGCCTATACACCGTGGACGAGCGCTGGATGTACCGCAGAGCCTGGTTAAAGGAGCAAAGCAAGCAGTAGAATAACTTGGATTCACCACCGTCACAGAAAAACGAAGACCTAACCATGTGACGAAATTAGGCCAGATTGTCTGGACACAATGTTGCTGTCCGCTGTCCCAGGGGGTGTTCCTGCTCCACGACGACGCCCTAGTTCATTTTGCGATGCATACAGCGGATGAGCTGCTTGTTCGGGATGTCAAATTTTGCCTCACCCACCGTATTCACCTGATATGGGGGCCAGTGATGTTTTCCACTTCCCTGGGGTGCAAAAACTATTGCATGGTACAATTTCGAGAATGACGACCAGGTGGAATGTTTCCCGAACAACCATATTGCAGACTATATAGCAACCAAGCTCTCGGACAAGTCATTCATCATTGGGAAAAAGAAGTCTTGCATTGAATGGTAAATATGTAAAGTAAGGAATTACACCATCAGCAGATTTCATAGGCCCAGTCTCATTTTTCGAGGTAATCATTAAACTCGTTTTTTTTTCACAATAAAGGATGGCAGCCAAAAACAGTTGCAGGCTAGAATTTTTTTATTAAAATTCTTGACCAAGGTTTCGGTACAGGCTGCCATCCTTTATTGTGAAGAATTTTAACAGTTGCTGCTGCAGCCATGTTTAAAATCTTGAAACTCGTTTTTGTTATTATATGCCTTCGTATCAACCAACCAGGATCGACTAACAAATTAGTCTTCTTTCTTTGATGTTTTTTACCTCCCTAGTATTCTTCCATCTGCTACTCGTGTTCTCTAGTATTCTTCAATCTCCTCCTTGTGTTTACTTTTACCTTCTTATGCCCATGTTGTCACCAGCGGAAAGAAACGACCACTCGAATGCGCTATTGTTGGCAGTGTAGCTTTGTTTAGACTGCCTCAAGGTCTGGCGTTCACCTTTCCTGCTAGTCGCAGTCCAGCACACTCTCGCTTCGAGTTAACTTCTGCATTGATTTGGTTAGATATGACATTATCCACGGTGTGGCTACCTCATCAATCCCATAAAAACTTCAACGGATCTAGGAGAAAATAAATAAATCTTTCTAAGATTAAAATACTAAGTTTCGAAGTCTTTGTAAGCAGAAGAAATAAGAAAACGAAAACATGGGCATAAGACGTTAAAAGTAAACACAAGGAGGAGATTGTGCCGTTTCGCTGTCTGACGGAATCATCCTGTTGAATGGTAACGCCCGCTCCCACACAGCCAATCTGATGAAGGCTGTGCGCCGGCCGGGGTGACCGAGTGCTTCTAGGCGCTACAGTCTGGAACCGCGCGACCACTACCGTCGCAGGTTCGCATCCTGCCTCGGGCATGGATGCGTGTGATGTCCTTAGGTTACTTAGGTTTAAGTAGTTCTAAGTTCTAGGGGACTGATGACCTCAGAAGTTAAGTCCCATAGCGCTCAGAGCCATTTGAACCATTTTGATTATGGCTGTGTTTCAGTGATTTGGACGAGAAACACTGTAACATCCTCCGTACAGCCCGGACCTATCGTGTAATTTTTACATCTTCGGCGACCTGAAAAAAGACATGCGTGGGCATAGGTTTCAATCGGAAGTTCAAGAGTGGATGCTGTTGTGGATTCGTCAGCGGCCGACTCCATTCTACGAAACGAATTGATCGTCTCGTCTTTCAGTGGGAGAAACGTCTTAACGCGTGTGAGATTACTTTTGTAAGCAACCAAGGTCCCAATGCAGTGGGCGTTCGGTTTTCATTTGACCGCCTTTTGTATGTAAACGATCCTTTGTCTAGTATACAACAAGAAAAATTAGTTCTTTTTGCAGATCTGGTTAATCCAAGCGTACATACAGTAGCAGAAGAAATGGTAAACAATGTTCTTAAAAGTATCAGCGACTTTTTTTTGCGAGTCTCACCGTCAGTTTTAAAAATATGTGTCACATGTTCAGGAAATAATAAACACGATGAAAATTTCAAAATTCTTAGGTGACTATATTGATGAGAATTTGAACTGGGAAAAGCATTTTGGAACTCCTGAAACAAATTGATTCAGCCACATCTGCACTTAGAATTATTGTAAGCTTTGGGGAGATACAAAACAGTAACTTGACATGTCTTGCATATTTTCACTGATTGATGTCATATGGAATAACGTTCTGGGGCATTTCATCTTTCAGAAAAGAAGTCTTCAATGCTCAAAGAGTAATATGTGGGGCTCACCCATTATCTTGGAGACATCGTTTTAGAGAGTTGGGCAGTCTGACTACTGCTTCACAGTACATTTACTGGCTCATGAAGTTTGTTGTAAATAATCCTCTGCAGTTCGCGAGGAACTATGGTGCACATAATTACAATACCAGAAGTAAAAATGATATTCATTACTCAACATTAAGGTTGCCTTTAGCATAAAAAGAGGTGCATAATGCTGCAACTAAAATTACTGCTACCTTACCCAATGGTATAAAATGTCTGACTGACAGCAAAGTACAATTTGAAAACAAACTGGAAAAGTTTCTCCTTGACAACTCCTCCTATTCCATAGAAGAATTTTACTACTGTAACGTGTGAAGGGTGGTGAGTAGGAACTGTTAACTTGCATCTGTATATTGAATAACAAAACAAATGACAAGGAACTTACGAATTTTCAGCATGTAGCCACATTTACAAAATAATTTGCAATGTGAACGTAAAAGGACTAGTTCCACATCATTACGATTTATTATGCAAATGGCCTACGGAATATTAAACCACATAACGAACTGACAAACTAACTTCGATGACTTTTTTAAAGTTCTTTCCTTATTTCTGCAATCCATGCCATTGCGAATTTTTGTCTTGCAGAAATACAGGAATATTTGTTTAGTTAACATGTTCTCAGGCCGTCCAAAGATCAATCTTAAATTTTCGCTTTGCCATTATTTCTGCTATTTTCTCTATTTAGTAATATCCCGGTTAACCGAACATGGATCAACTGGAATACGGGTTATCCGGAACGTTTCAGAAAATTCTAAATAAACAAAATTAAGAAAAACGTGCACTGCACTTAAGTAACTCGAAGCGAGAGTGTGCTGGACTGCGACTAGCAGGAAAGGTGAACACCAGACCTTGAGGCAGTCTAAACAAAGCTACACTGCCAACAATAGCGCATTCGAGTGATCGTTTCTTTCCGTTGGTTTGTTTTTTTCTGCTATGGCGACTAAGAGAAAGGTGATGTGATAAATTACCTGTTATGAATGATGTTGACAAAGGAAGTTTATTGAAAACTGTTGCTGCTAATTACGGAGTGAGTGTTTCAGAATAGGTAAAGTCGAAATTTTTTGCGCAAGCTGTGAAAAATCCTCGCAGAAAAACACGGAAAACAGCCGACTTTAGCAAGAGATAAAGATCTGCCTCTGGCTGGCTCATATACGGCATTGAGCAGTTGAATGTAAATGGAAAGAAGTTATCTTGATGTTTTCGAAAGAGAAAATGAAAATTACACCAAGGCTACACCAAGGACCAAATTTACAATGCCAATGAAACTGGAGTTTATTTCACGATTTTGCCTGCAAAATCCTTAGTTTCCTCAAAAGAATGTCTGTTTTTGTGTATAATGAAGTCGGGAAAAACTCGAACCTTAGAGCACGTTGCCCAAAATGCACTTACCAGTTTTGTATAGGGCTCAAAAAAGTTCTTGGATGTCTTGTGAACTCTTTGCGAGCGGTTCAGTTACCAGTTCGTACCGAAAGTTGAACACACTTTAACTGAAAAAGGTCAACTTAAAAAGCTATTTTATTAATTGGCAATGCATCTACGCGTCCTTGTTAGTTAAGAAATGACGATATTATTGTGCGTTTTCTTCCCCGAAACGTTACCAGTCTAAATCAGTCACTGGACCAGGCCTTCACAGCAGCTTTTAAACGGCACTATTCCCGGCGGGGTCAGGGATTTTCTCTGCCTCGTGATGGCTGGGTGTTGTGTGATGTCCTTAGGTTACTTAGGTTTAAGTAGTTCTAAGTTCTAGGGGACTGATGACCATAGATGTTAAGTCCCATAGTGCTCAGAGCCATTTGAACCATTTAAACGGCACTACAGTGTGAGAACCATCCTGCAAGATAGTGCCAGGCAAAACAAAAACATGAATACTGTGCTGAATGCAGCGCATGTGAACCACCTTATTTATTGATGTGCGCAAGCCTGGGATAATGTGAAACCAGAAACTCTTCGAAGGAGATGGAGAAAACTATACGATGCGCTTGAAGAGGTCGAATCAGAAAATTTTGAAGACTTGACGGATATGACAAAAATTCCCAGATGCGAAATAGATGAATGGGTTGTCGTGAACGATTCGCAAGAAATTATGATGCCAGGAATTGTAGAAACAGTGTTGCAGTTAAATGCTGACCCGATCACAGATCCCGAAGTAGATGACAGAGTGACTACTGACAACGGTTTTCGAGCACTTGAGGTAAGTTAATATTACGAATTTATCTTTCAAAAACCTACTGGGAGTAGTATAATACAGAACTGACAGTACATGCGTTGTTGTTGTTATACGTTGCCCTCAGACTTGTTGAACAATGCAGTGAGAAAACGCCAGCTGACGTCCTTCTAATGAAACTATGGCGGGGGACTTTGCTGCTCGAAAACGATTGGAGTGAAAAGAAACAAACAAGGATTACTGAGTTTTTTGAACGAGCAGTTCATAACCTACCATCTAAAAAGTACAGTATACTGAACAATAATGTACTGGAGTCCTAAAAATGTAATTTTAAACTTTAATAAACTATTTAAGTGTAACCTACAATGAGATCCTTGAATTCGTTTAGACCTTCAAAACTTTTCAAAAATATATGATGTAATTACAATACAAAATAGTGTATTTTGTAGGGAGCACATTGTGCTCATGTGGAAGCGATCTAGATGCTTGTAAAACAATAAACTGGTAGCCAAGATCGCAGAAATTCTTTTTATTCCATTATTACCGGTTTCGGGAAAACTAAAGCCGCCATCATCGGATCTTAGGACACATACAGGTTACAACATCAAGGCAAACAATGGTGATATTAATAACAGCCTATAACACGCAGGCCTTACAAAATTGTCGTAAGTAGCACATAGGCGTCCAAGAGAGATGACATTATGAATGTTAAGTGTGTCCATCACATACAAGCGCAAGCTAGGTACACTTAATATAAATTTATACATTAAGACCACCGAGTGCTGACTGCTGTTTTACACATGACGCCGAAATGTATTACAGACATTACGAAACAGTGACATAACAGTATTATTACATTTTAGTTACTAACATAAAAGATATCAAAACTAGCAAGTACAAAGGCAATAGGCAGTGAAGTAAATCTGTTTAACCAATATCTGTGTAACTAGAAAATGACATAATAATAGGCGCTACTTTTTTTTAGATGGTTTAGAGGCTTTGAATAATTACGAAACCGACAAGTGGTCTCCTAATCTGTACTACTGGATTCTGTAAAGAAATACAATTTCAAATTGGAAGTCTAAAACACGAAAATCTTCAATGCAAATAACTGTTGAAACATAAAATTTTTTGGACTCGCATTCGGGAGGACGAGGTTCAATCCCGCGTCCGGCCATCCTGATTTAGGTTTTCCGTGATTTCCCTAAATCACTCCAGGAAAATGCCGGGATGGTTCCTTTGAAAGGGTACGGCCGACTTCCTTCTCCGTCCTTCCCTAATCCGATGAGACCGATGACCTCGCTGTTTGGTCTCTTCCCCCAAACCAACCAACCAACCATAAATTTTATGGAAAAAGTAAAGTGTATGTTGAAAAGTGGAGAATGAGGGCTTTCAAATAAGCTGTGTCAATTTTAAAACAAAAAATTTGTAGCAGTAGGACATGTGGTCACGCTGGAAAGTAAAGCATCCGCATTTTTTAATGTCGGAATGGATGCAGGTGATCAGACAGGATGCTTACGTACGTGTCACCTGTCAGAGTCGGACGTTTTAGCGGACCCATATTACTCCAATTTCACACGCCACACACCTTTACAGAGCTTCAACCAGCTTGGACAGTCCCCTACTGACATGCAGGGTCCATGAATTCATAAGATTGTCTCCATACCTGTACATGACCATCCACTCGAAACAAATTGAAACGAGACTCGTCTGACCAGGCAACACGTTTCCAGTGATCGACAGGCCGATGTCAGTGTTCACTGACCCAGGCCAGGCGTAAAGCTTTGTGTCGTGAAGTCATTAAGGGTACACGAGTGGGCCTTTGGCCCCAAACGCCCATATCGATGATGTTTCGTTGAATGGTTCACATGCTGACACTTGTTGACAGCCCAGCATTAAAATCTGTAGCAATTTGTGGAAGGGTAGGACATCTGTCACGTTAAACGATTCTCTTCAGTCGTCTTTGGTGCAGTTCTTGCAGGACCTTTTTCCGGCCACAGCGATGTCGGATATTTGATGTTTTACCGGATTCCTGATATGCTCGGTACGCTCGTGAAACGATCGTACGGAGAAATCTCCATCGCTAACTCGGTAATGCTGTGTCCAATCGCTCGTGCGCCGACTGTAACACCACGTACAACTCACTTAAATCTTGGTAACCTGCCAGTGTTGCAGCAGTAACCGATCTAGCAACTGCGCCAGACACTTTTTACATTATATAGGCGTTGACGATCGCAGCGCCGTATTTTTTGCCTATTTACATATCTCTGTATTTGAATACGAGTGCCTATACCAGTATCTTTGGCGCTTCAGTGTATTGGGACATAAAGAATAAAAACGTAGAATGTTATTAGCGTTTGTTTTATTTAAAAAGCTTTAAGAGTTTTCACATTAGGAATTCGAAGGCATTACTTTTCACCACGCTCTCGTATTTGACTGCACTTGGTCTTAAGTTCATTTTGATTATTTCTTTAAATAAAATTTTTCCAGATGAATCACATATACTATTGTCATCGGTAACCGCCGGCCGGAGTGGCCGAGCGGTTCTAGGCGCTACGGTCTGGAACCGCGCGACCGCAACGGTCGCAGGTTCGAATCCTGCCTCGGGCATGGATGTGTGTGATGTCCTTGGGTTAGTTAGGTTTAAGTAGTTCTAAGTTCTAGGGGACTGATGACCTCAGATGTTAAGTCCCATAGTGCTCAGAGCCATTTGAACCATTTTTTTCATCGGTAACAGATGAATTGCACAGTGAAGGAAGTTTTCTAAAATATTGCACGAATAATAATGTAGCTGCTTTGTGTATTTACGGTGTATGCTTTACGTGTATAATGGAAAAAAGTAAAGAAAGGAACACGGTTGTATTTATAACAGAAATTTATCCGCCCAAATTACATAAAAATACACAATGATTACCATTTTCACCGTACTTAGATCGCCACCTTCAGATCATTTAGATAGAAAAAATTTACAGGTGTAGTCCATTTCGTCGACTGTTCACGAACTGGATTGGCCATGTAGAAATTTTTTCTGTACGAATGGTCTGAAGATGGCGATTTAATTTTGCTGAAACTGGTAACCATTGTGTATTTTTATGTGATCTGGGCGAATAAATTTCTCTAGTAAGAACAACCGTGGTTAGATCCTGTGCTCGCCTCCAATACAGCTGTCTATGTCAGGTAATCATATTATTTAAGGAGTAGAATTGCTGCTATGAGCTGCCCAACTTGCTGCGCCCCGAGTTCTTTATTTTGGACTGTTTTTGTTCATTGATTTCGTCCATATCATCCTCATCATCTTCATCATCGTCGTCGTCATCATGATCAAATACTAAATAAGGATGTTTGGTTATATGGAAGAGGTAGGCATTAAGACCCTAACCTTGTCAGGTAAAATATATGCACAAAAAAGTAGATAAATAAATGTGATGTATTCACTTGCTAGGAGGCCTTTCAGTATGATGGGCCGCGGAGTACTGCAGCAGCAGCGTTGCGAGATGACTCAGTTAACAGCGGCCCAGGGAGCGGCCTCAAACAGAGCGTGGTGCGCGTAGCAGGCGGTTAACGGTAGCGGCGTGGGAAGCCCGTGGCAGCGCCACGGTCCGACCGTGATTAACGTCCGCCGTTAGCATAGGCGAGCGCGCCCGTGACGCAATGGCCCGGCTCGGCCTACCTCAGGGTCACAGCCACGGTGGACTGCCGTCCCAATCTGCTATCCGCACTCTGCGCAAACCCTTTCTGTACTCACGTCCTAGCGAGTGGCGAAAATTGTGACGTACACTTTTCGCCATGGCAACCAGTCGACTCCTCCTCAAACGGACCCTACAAGACAACGACATCACCGAAGGACTGCCTGTACTCCATAAACAATTCATAGCTACAGTTTCTGGCTGAAACAGCGTCCATACCGCGTTTACATCTGCGGAGAATCCCAGATACACCCAACAGCGCACAGGGAAGTCCCTCGCATCCTTCGCGCGTTAATCTGTTCGAGAATGGGAGTACTGTCTTGCTCGACGTACTGATACCTACCCCACAGCAACACAAACAGGAGGAAATTACCTAACAGCATAAATCTGTGTTACTTCGGCATCGGAGGAGACAAAATAAGTAACTTAGGTGCATCCATTTTTTCTTGCTGTGTTGGATTGCGGAACAGCAGTCGATATGTACGTAATAAATGTCAAAGAGCCGTCAGCTGTAAGTTCTGTGGTGTCACCGCCAGACACCACACTTGCTAGGTAGTAGCCTTTAAATCGGCCGCGGTCCGTTAGTATACGTCGGACCCGCGTGTCGCCACTATCAGTGATTGCAGACCGAGCGCCGCCACACGGCAGATCTAGTCTAGAGAGACTTCCTAGCACTCGCCCCAGTTGTACAGTCGACTTTGCTAGCGATTGTTCACTGTCTACATATGCTCTCATTTGCAGAGACGACAGTTTAGTATAGCCTTCAGCTACGTCATTTGCTACGACCTAGCAAGGCGCCATATTCAGTTACTATAATTACTGTCTTCAAGAATGTATTCTGAACAGATAATATCACGGCAGATCTAGTCTAGAGAGACTCCCTAGCACTCGCCCCAGTTGTACAGTCGACTTTGCTAGCGATTGTTCACTGTCTACATATGCTCTCATTTGCAGAGACGACAGTTTAGTATAGCCTTCAGCTACGTCATTTGCTACGACCTAGCAAGGCGCCATATTCAGTTACTATAATTACTGTCTTCAAGAATGTATTCTGAACAGATAATATTATGAATCACGTACCGTCAAGAGCGACGTTCATCATTAATGGATTAAAGTTAAGTATCAAACTAATTACGTCCGCTTTCTGAATTCTCATCCCTTGTGATGTTCCAGACATCACGGGAGTATAGTTCTTCCCTCCTCACGCCAGCCTGGGTGAGCTAAAACGCGTGCATTTCGGCCTCCACTCGTAACACGGTGTTGGCTCTTCTGCTAAAACAAAAAGTTCCTCTCCAATTTACGAGGGTTGCCCAGAAAGTAATGCACCGCATTTTTTTTTCTCTCACCCGAAAACAATGCAACGAATGCGAAACGTTGTTACAAGCGTCTGTGGGGAAATTCACAAACGCTTGTGCAAAGTCTACGGAGCATCTGCTGTCCACAGAAATGCAGTTAGTCGCTGGGCGCGGAGGATAAGGTCATCAGAAGGCGGTTCGGGGGAGCTCCACGATTTGCAGCGGTCGGGGAAACCATCCACGGCTGTCACACCTGACAGCCCTGATCTAGCCCCGTCGGACTTCCACTTGTTTGGGGCATTAAAAGTTGCCATTCGTGGAAGACATTTTGCTAACGGTGAGCAGGTGATTCACACAATGAAGCGCTTGCTCCGCCGCCAAGACAAGGGTTGGTACCGACAGGGCATACACGCCCTTGTTTCGCGCTGGAGGAAGGCCATAGAACGGGATGGAGATTACATGGAGAAACAGGGTGTGTAGATAAAACACCGTTCTTTCATGTGTGTAAGTCTTATTATGTTCAATAATGAACTGTTGAAGAAAAAAATGCGGTGCATTACTTTCTGGGCAACCGTCGTATTTTACAAGCTATCGGTTTCTGCGATATAACACTTCATCAGGCCCGCTATTCTAGACAATTACAGAATTACACAATGAGGGCTTTCACGACCGGATGTTTCAGCTGCTGAGAATTCTTCCGGGCTGTATGGCCGTGATCCATGGAACTCTTCAATCACTGACGTTTCGTCCAAAGCTACGTTGGGCATCTTCGGAGGTGCTCCTGGTTGTGTTGAGTCTTGCCGACTGACGAGTCGGACGTCGAAGAGCGGCCTAAATGCCGTGGAAAGTGGGCGTGGTCTGGATTTCACGTGATAGCAGACATAAACCTTGTCAAAAGATAAAATAGAACTATCGATAATAGTACGACAAAGATAAAAACTTCTCATCGACTCTGTAGCGCCACTGTCCACATATCGCTGAGTTACATGGCTTCTTCTTTTCTGTTAAAATTATCCCCATGGTTCGAATTTTAACTTATTTGTTAAACGACTCGACAGTTCCTTCATATGAAAACCAAATCATAATTACAAAACTTCACCACACGATCAAAAACTGAATATTATTGCGTTTTCCCTGCTCTTTACATGCGCTTACGTTTTCAAACGCTGTTCACACACGTCACGTTTAAAATGGTATTTTCTAGTTAATGTGACCACACACTTTTTATTTTATTAGATTCAATGTTTTTATCTTCGTACTGTCTAGCTACGATCCCTACTGTTTAAACTTTTGCAGTTTCATCATCTTACATAATGATGAAGTAAGTCTGCTTCAGACGCCAACGTTAGTTTACTCTCAAAAACGTCACAGCCATGACGTTTGTGTGATCTGCATGTTGTACACGCTTTGTATCTCTCCGTGTAACCTCAAAGTAGATTCTGTTCGCAAAGTGATGCATTTTATCCTCTGTTGTCCGTTTCTCAGACTCAGACTAAGACTAATGTGAAACTATATATAATGCATCCCACAATCTAAACAACTGCTACAATCAGTTCTTATTAACGCTATTTTCGTATTTCGTGTAAAACTTTTAAGAAGATGTTACCCCTTTCACTGCAGTCGAATGCTCTATCCAGTGCGCCGCAGAACGCCTGACAGATGTAGTATCTCCGCTGAGTGCCCCCTACACAGGAAATCGGCACTGGGTTTTCCCAAGAATAATAACGTTGTGCTTTGGGTCGTAGTTCATGACTGATAATCTAGTTGTAATATACAGATCCATTTGCAAAATTTCTTAATTTTGAGAGAGTTTAATGATGTCGCAATGAGCAGGGAAAATACTGTTCGTCGTTGCACATATCTTCGCTCTAAATGGGTGGAGCAGAAAGGGCTTCCTCTATCAGCGTTAACAAAAAAGCCTTTCTATTGTCAGTTAATAGTTTTAATTGCGTTTCTCATCACTAAATAGCTAAACTGTTGGCAGTATTTGTACGTAAAAACCTCGTAACATCGGCTGACGCTCCTATTGCACAAGCGCAGCTTCGTCTTACTCCTACCATGTGACGTCTCCATAGCATCAACCAATAACGTAGGGCTTTCGATCACCTGACCAGATCTTGATATTTAATGATGTTTAAGCTTTAATTACATAAAAATAACATATTTAGTGAGAATACTGACCGTACATGCTGTTCAAATGTTATAATCGATCAGAATAACAACAATCCGAGCCATATTTTTAACGTAAGAAAATAGCCTACTGCTTCCAGAAAGGTACTGCGTAGCTCTGTTGCATTCGCCTGTGGGTACCTGTGAGCCACAATTTGTGGGTAGGTGTCATCAGCTGGTGGCCACAACGAGACTGATCTTCAACGTATTTTGTCTCACGACAGCGACTAAACGTTCGAACTGCGTCGTTGTGGAGACTGCCTATGCAGCCGGCGACTTCCCCGCTGCCGTAAAGTGTCTAAGCGCACACGTATTGCAATTACACTTCAACCCATGTTGAGGTGACTGAATAGCGTGCAAAAGCCACAGATTGGAGAGGCAACACGTACTACTGAATTGCACTGGGGATATGTTCAGCTGTGCTGCTACGACCAGGATTGTCTTCATATTCTGACAGCAGCGAAACTCGCGTTTGGCTACAATGCCCGTATACCGGTGCGGGAAGAAAATTGCTACTAGTATGACTGACCACAAGTTGTCGTCCAGCACTGAGACTAATACATCTACCACATGCCGTCCTGCTACACATAGGTAGGTGACTTGGCTTTCGACCATGTTCACGGCTGTTCTACCCATGAAGTGGTGCTTCCAGTAAACCCTGTACATGTTGGTGAGTGAAAATCCAAGAGCATGTACGACTTCGCATGTGGGATCGATTATCTGGGCACTACCAAAAGTAATGTTTTGTCCTTTCTACGTGCAACTAACGGCCAGTCCCGAGGTCTTACCTCGTCCAATTCATGTGCCGTAACAGATGGATGCAATGTGAACACTATTTCTCCAACACTGAATTTTCTTTAAAGTCAATCGTTCATCGACGCGAAATGTCCACTGGAGTCTCTCTCGTCCTTAGTGGTCAACAAGAAGCTATGCGCTTACCCTCTCCCTCTCTACACAAATGTAAGGGAACAACTCAGTTTAGAACTGTACTTCCATTTTTGAAGTTCTTTTATCGGTATTTCGATGAGTCCGATTTGAGTTTTATAACACGTAAAATTTAATTCGTGCGGGAAACGAGTCTAAAGTAGGAAAATGTGTTATTAAAAGGGGCTAACTGCGATGAATCAGTTTCTACCCAAGCTCTAGTACGATCCGTAAGTGCGGAATTTCCTGATTGTTTCGTTGTTGGTACCCCTTCAAGCAAGAAGGAAATAATTACATGGTAAACCGTAATCAGCTATTATTTTTCACTTAATTAACTAACACTCGGACGGATTAACCAGTTTTGAGTAATATGGCAAACCACTAACCATTGTAAGTGCATTCTTGAATTATGCTTTCGATGATAACTTACACTGTAAAGAAATGCTGGCTTTGCAGCTCAACGGACAAGAATTCCGAAGATAAAAGACACAGTAAATGCTTCATGGGAGGTCAGGCACGCAGACACTTGCGTTTGCTGTGATGCAAATGTGTAAGTAAATAGCTGTGCTTTGCGTGAGTCACCACTTCTTTGCTTCCATCCAGTCCGTACAGGAACTGACCATGTTGGGCAAATCAATTAACACGGAGAGGGTTGTAGGCTACCGAGGCTTCACGCCTTCTGTGTTTGAGGCTGAGGTTTATTTGCTTAGTATCTTTTCGTATCTTTCTTAAATTCTTAGGTACGAATTCAGCCACACGAGCGTTACATCAAGTTCTGTGTTCTAGACAAGTTAACGCAGCATCTTTTTTGTGTGTGCTACTGTATATCTCTCACGCAGGAAACGCATTGCGTCAATCGGCATATGTACGCCTCTTTTATGGAATGTTACCGCCAGAAGGTAAACGGCCGCGGCTCGCCAGCTTATAAGCATAGCCATGCCGAGGTCACGGGAGTTGAGAAATAGCGAATGCTCACAAGAAGAATGGGCAACTACAACCCCGCTGGAATAAGACGGAGGCAGGATAAGAAAGGCTATCTATATAGGCGCAGCTCTTGACAACGTAGTTGATAATCTACAGTTCTTCTCCCATGACGTCTGGCGTTTCCTGAAGCAGTGAAACATCAGCTTTATTCTCCAATAACGCTCCATTTAGTCTGTCACTATGCAATAGGGGAGACTGGGGTAAAGTGGCTACTGTAAGGGAATTTGAAATTTCACCAAGCGATGATTACTGATAAAAGCTTGCTGATTAAAAGATTTGAGACTACCTAATGTAAGGTATCACATCGTATATATTTAAGTGTAAAAGAAAATACGAGAACAATATCTGTTTTCCCGAAAGCTTGCCGGCCGGTGGGGCCCAGCGGTTCTAGGCGCTTCAGTCTGGAACCGCGCGACCGCTACGGTCGCAGGTTCGAATCCTGCCTCGGGCATGGATGTGTGTGATGTCCTTAGGTTAGCTAGGTTTAAGTAGTACCTCAGATGTTAAGGGACATAGTGCTCAGAGCCTGAAAGCTTACATAGTTACCAGTTTTCCCTAACTAAGGGGGCAATGTGCCCGGTGCCATCTCAACAAGATACCAAGTTGTTTGTCTTGGTTTTTGAACGTTTTCTGGGCATTTTTATGCAATAGTGTCTGAAATAGTACCAAGCGGCTGCAGTAGGTCATTTACAATCGGTTTTTTCTGTTAGGCGACATATAATGGAACAGAGACTGTCTAAAATGTAGCTTAACAGTTTCTAGAAAACAGAACACATCGTGTCATTCTGAACGGAGATAAGCCTTCAGTTGCAAAACTAACTTCGGGCGTGCCCCAGGGGAGTGCTATAGCAAAATCACTTTTCACTCACACACACACACACACACACACACACACACACACAGACAGATGCGTACATATATCGCCGGAAGTTTCTCGCCATGCGCTGTCGTATGTAGTAAAGTCGCGATGCTAGAAAATTATAGCTAAGTGTGAGAAGACTTGCAGAGGATCGACCTTGGTGCAGGGAATGGCAGTTGAACCTTAACATAAGCAAATCCAACGTATTGCGAATGCGTAGACAGAAAGACCCTTTACTGTATGATTACACAATTGTTGAACAGTCACTGGATGCATTTACTTCCGTAAAATGTCAAGGAATAAATGCACGGAGCAATTAGAAGTTGGAACGACCACCTAAAATTAATCTCGAGGAAGGCAGATGCCAGACAGATTCCTTAGAAGAATCCTCAGGAAATGTACTCCATCAACAAAGGTACTAGCTTACGAAACAGTCGTTCGACCAATACTTACATATTGCTCCTTTGTCTACGATCCGTACCACATCTAACTGACAGAGGAAATAGATAAGATCCAAAGAAGAGCGAAGCGTTTCCTTACAGGTTCATTTGGAAACCCTCAAAGCGTCACGAATGATCGAACCAACAGCAGTTGCAGACGCTGCAAGAGAGGCGTTATGCATCGCGGTTTGGAATATTGTTACAGTTCCGAGGGCCTACGTTCCTAAAAGAGTCAGCAATATATTGCGTTCTCCTTCATACATTTCGCGAAAAGACCATGAACATAAAATGTGAGAGATTCGACCAGCAGTCTTCCTCTCTGCGGATTATGCGCGACTGGGACGGAAAAAAGGGGGGAGGGGAGGGGGGAGGTGCGGGAGATGACAGTGGCACACAAAGTACGCTCCGCCTCATACCGCATGGTAGCTTACGGAATGTAGGCAGAGATGAAATAATAAATTCAAAATCGTGACGAAGGCATAGAACGAAGGTGATAGTTCTGTACATAAAAGGGTTTAAAAGTAAATACCGTAGGTACAACCACAACGGAGGGGTATTTGTTGAAAGGCCAGACAAACGCGGAGATCCTGAAGGGGGGGAGCAACCTTTTCAGTGGCTGCAGGGTCAACAGTCTGGATGACAGACTGATCTGGCCTTGCAACATCGACCAAAATGGCTTTGCTGTGCTAGTACTGCGAACGGGTGAAACCAAACGTAAACTAAAGCCGTAACTTTCCCGAGGGCATGGAGCTCGACTGCATGGTTAAACGATGATGGTATCCTCTTGGGTAAAATATCCCGGAGGTAAAATAGTCCCCGATTCGGATCTCCGAGAGTTCTGCGGATCGGAGCGTGGAATGTCATATCCCCTAATCGAGCTGGTAGGTTAGAAAATTTAAAAAGGGAAATGAAAAAATTTAGATATAGTGGGAAGTTCGGCGGCAGGAGGAACAGGATTTCTGGTCAGTCACCTGACTGTTGTTGTTGTTGTGGTCTTCAGTCCTGAGACTGGTTTGATGCAACTCTCCATGCTAATCTATCCTGTGCAAGCTTCTTCATCTCCCAGTACCTACTACAACCTACATCCTTCTGAATCTGCTTAGTGTATTCATCTCTTGATCTCCCTCTACTATTTTTACCCTCCACGCTGCCCTCCAATGCTAAATTGGTGATCCCTTGATGCCTCAGGCATGTCCTACCAACCGATCCCTTCTTCTAGTCAAGTTGTGCCACAAACTTCTCTTCTCCCCAATCCTATTCAATACCTCCTCATTAGTTATGTGATCTAACCACCTAATCTTCAACATTCTTCTGAAGCACCACATTTCGAAAGCTTAATTTCTCTTCTTCAGAAACGCTTTCCTTGCCATTGCCAGTCTACATTTTATATCCTCTCTACTTCGACCATAATCAGTTATTTTGCTCTCCAAATAGCAAAACTCCTTTACTACTTCAAGTGTCTCATTTCCTAATCTAATTCCCTCAGCATCACCCGACTTAATCCGACTACATTCCATTATCCTCGTTTTGCTTTTGTTGATGTTCATCTTATATCCTCCTTTCAAGACACTGTCCATTCCGTTCAACTGCTCTTCCAAGTCCTTTGCTGTCTCTGACAGAATTACAATGTCATCAGCGAACCTGAAAGTTTTTATTTCTTCTCCCTGGATTTTAATACCTACTCCGAATTTTTCTTTTGTTTCCTTTACTGCTTGCTCAATATACAGATTGAATAACATCGGGGAGAGGCTACAAACCTGTCTCACTCCCTTCCCAACCACTGCTTCCCGTTCATGCCCCTCGACTCTCATAACTGCCATCCTGGTTTCCGTACAAATTTTACCCCTGTCACCTTCAGAATTTGAAAGAGAGTATTCCAGTCAACATTGTCAAAAGCTTTCTCTAAGTCTACAAATGCTTGAAACGTAGGTTTGCCTTTCTTTAATCTTTCTTCTTAGATAAGTCGTAAGGTCAGTATTGCCTCACGTGTTCCAACATTTCTACGGAATCCAAACTGATCTGCCCCGAGGTCCGCTTCTACCAGTTTTTCCATTCGTCTGTAAATAATTCGCGTTAGTATTTTGCAGCTGTGACTTATTAAACTGATAGTTCGGTAATTTTCACATCTGTCAACACCTGCTTTCTTTGGGACTGGAATTATTATATTCTTCTTGAAGTCTGATGGTATTTCGCCTGTCTCGTACATCTTGCTCACCAGATGGTAGAGTTTTGTCAGGACTGGCTCTCCCAAGGCCATCAGTAGTTCTAATGGAATGTTGTCTACTCCCGGGGCCTTGTTTCGACTCAGGTCTTTCAGTGCTCTGTCAAACTCTTCACGCAGTATCGTATCTCCCATTTCATCTTCATCTACACCCTCTTCCATTTCCATAATATTGTCCTCAAGTACATCGCCTTTGTATAGACCCTTTATATACTCCTTCCACTTTTCTGCTTTCCCCTCTTTGCTTATAATTGGGTTTCCATCTGAGCTCTTGATATTCATACAAGAGGCTCTCTTTTCTCCAAAGGTCTCTTTAGTTTTCCTGTAGGTTGTATCTATCTTACCTCTAGTGAGATAAGCCTCTACATCCTTACATTTGTCCTCTAGCCATGCCTGCTTAGCCATTATGCACTTCCTGTCGATCTAATTTTTAGAGGTTTTGTATTCCTTTTTGCCTGCTTCAGGGCTGTAAATACAAAATCAAATAGGGGTAATGCAGGAGTAGGTATAATGAGTAAAGAAATATGCTATGAACACCATAGTGAACGACTTATTGGATCCAAAGTACACACTAAGTCTACACCCACCACAATAATACAAGTTTGTATGCCAACTAGTCTGCGGATGAGGAGATGAAAGAAATTATTCAGATAGTCGAGGGAGCCGAAAATTTAATAGTCATGGGGGACTGGAATTCGATAGTAGAAAAAGGAAGCGAAGGAAAAGTAGTAAGTGAATCTGGAGTGGGGAAAGGACAGAGGAAACCGCCTGGTAAAATTCTGCACGGAACATAACTTAATCGCAGTTAACACTTGGTCTAAGAACCATGAGAGAAGATTGTATATAACTGAAAGAGACCTGGAGGTTTCAAATTGATTATATAATGCTTAGGCAGAGATTTAGGAACCAGATTTTAAATTTTAAGACATTTCCAGGGGCAGATGCGGACTCTGACCACAATTTATAGGTTATGAACTGCAGATTAAAACTCGAGAAATTATAAAGAGGCAGGAATCTAAGGGGATGGGACCTGTATAAACTGAAAGTACCAGATTTTGTAGAGAATTTCAGAGGGAGTGTTAGGGAACGACCGACAAGAACAGGAGAAAAGTAGTAGAAGAAGAAGAATGGGCGGCTTTGAGAGATGAAATTCTGAAGGCAGCAGAGGATCAAGTAGGTAAAAAGACGGGGTCTATTAGAAATCCTTGGGTAAAACAAGCGATAAAGAATTTAATCGATGAAAAGATAAAATGTAAAAATGCAATAAATGCAGCACGGGAAAGGGAATACAAACGATTAGAGAGAGAGAGAGAGAGAGAGAGAGAGAGAGAGAGAGAGAGAGAGAGATCGACATCGACAGGAAGCGCAAAACAGCTAAGCAGGAATGGCTCAAGGGCAAATGTAGAAGCATATATCACTAGGAGTAAGATATACACTGCCTAAAACATTAGAGAGACCTTCGGGGAAAAATATAACCACCTGTACGAATATCAAGAGCTCAGGTGGAAAACCAGCTCTAAGCAAAGAAGGAAAAGCAGAAAGGTGGGAAAGAGAATATAAAGGGTCTGTACATGGGCAATATTATGGAAAGGGAAAAGAACTTGGATGAAGATGAGAAGGGAGATGTGATACTACGTGAAGAATTTGACAAAGCACTGAAAGACTTAAGTCGAAACAAGGCCCTGGAAGTAGATAACATTCCGTTACGACTACTGATAGCCTTTGGAGAGCCAGCCATGACAATACTCTTCCATCTGGTGGGCAAGATGTATGATACAGGCGAAATACCTTCAGACTTCAAGAATAATATAATAATCCCAAGCCCAAACAAAGCAGGTGCTCACAGGTCTGAAAATTACTGAAGTGTTAGTTTAATAAGTCGCGGCTGCAAAATTCTAACACGAATCCTTTACACAAGAATGGAAAAATTGGTAGAAGCCAACCTAGGCGAAGGTCAGTTTGGATTCCGGAGAAATGTAGGAACACACGAGGAAATACTGACCCTACGACTTCTCACAGAAGATAGATTAAGGAATGGGAAACCGACGTTTATAGCATTTGCAGACTTAGAGAAAGCTTTTGACAATGTTGACTGGAATATTCTATTTCAAATTCCAAGGGGTGGTAGGGGTAAAATACAGGGAGCGAAAGGCTATTTACAATTTGTACAGAAACCAGGTGGCAATAAATAACAGTCGAGGGGCACGAAAGGGAAGCAGTGGTAGAGTAGGGGATGAAACAGGGGTGCAGCCTATCCCCGATGTTAATCTGTATATTGAGCAAGAAGTAAAGGAAACAAAAGAAAAATTTGGAGAAGGTATTAAAGTATAGGGAGAAGGGATAAAAACTTTGCGGCTTGCCGATGACATTTTAATTCTGTCAGAGACAGCAAAATACTTGGAAGAGCAGTTGAACAGAATGGACAGTGTCTTGAAAGGAGGATATAAGATGAAAATCAACGAAAGCAAAAACCGATGATAATAGAACGTAGTCGAAATAAATCACGTGATGCTGATGGAATTAGATTAGGAAATGAGGCACTAAAAGTAGTAAATGAGTTTTGCTATTTGGGAAGCAAAATAACTGGCGATGGTCGAAGTAGGGAGGACATATAATGTAGACTGGCAATGGCAAGAAAAGCGTTTGCGAAGAAAATTTTTTTTAACATCGAGTATAGATTTAAGTATCTGGAAGTCCTTTCTGAAAGTATTTTTCTGGAGAGTAGCCATTTATGGAAGTGAAAGATGGACGATAAACAGTTTAGACAAGTGGAGAATAGAAGCCTTTGAAATGTGGTGCTACGAAGAGTACTGAAGATTAATTGGGTGGATCACGTAACTAATGAAAAGGTACTGGATAGAACTGGGGAGAAGAGAAATTTGTGCTACAACCTGACTAAAAGAAGGGATCGGTGGGTAACACACATTCTGAGGCAACAAGGGATCTCCAACTTAGTACTGGAGGGAAGCGTTGGGGGAAAGAGGGAGTAGAAGTCGTAGAGGGAGACCAAGAGATGAATACAATACGCAGATTCAGAAGGATGTAGGTTGCAGTAGTTACTCGGAGATGAAGAGGCTTGCACAGGATTCAGTTGCATAGGGATTGCATCAAACCAGCCACACAACAACATGGAAGTAACTAACTGTTACGGGAGGATCAAGAACGATACAGCAGAGAGGAGTGTGAGACGACGTCAGGCAATAGCACGCTGACTAGGACGTCACCACGACAGGAGCGGCCTCTAGACGAAGGAAATAAATGCGACGCGATGCCTGGCCGCGGCCGCGCTAGTAGACCCGGACTGGAAGAGTCGCACTAGAAGAGCCGTGACTTATGATCTTGTGTGATCTGTTACCAACTGCTTCCATGGAAACAGTAGACATTGAAGGACATAATTTGTATGTCGCCAGTTGCCTGCGGCACGTTCTTGTAAATCAAAGTTAAGGATTGGCAATTCAATTACTATACTACTCCATTAATATGATTTGCTTGTATGTTGTCTAGCTATCCGAGAAAACAGTTTCGTATGCACTCTGTAAGACACGAGTGGCCAGGATACCACAATTAGTGGTTCATAGACGAAAATATGAAACCGGAAAAAACATCCAACTACAATTGTAGGCCAAACAGCGTTGATTAAACTTTACAATTGTAAAGAAGTATTACTCTAAGTATCAGTGAGGTAACAAGCACAATATAAATGACATACCTTACATCCGACGACAGGAAATCACAAAAGTTTTTGCTAAAAAAATAACAGAACAAGATTCCTCCGTCACGCTCACTAACAACAACAGTGGTGTAGTTCGACCACTTCTTGGCAGGCAGCAGCACTGTTCGGGGGCAACTTTTCCCGACCTAGGTACCTTATCCCTACTTCTCTTCACTAGCTCTCACATCTGTTTATATGAACGAATAGCGAATATCGGTGGCATGGCAAGTAATCACTAACATCCTCAGATTAAAAGCTGCTGGAAATACGTTTTGAGCCTGTATTACCTCTAGTTAATGTGCAAAACCAACAGAATATCAGGTAGCATTTAATTTTCGTCAAGTATCGATATTTGCCGAAATTTATCCCATATAGCAGGACATTTTTTTCTGATTTTATAAGTACAGAAACTACCGATTTACATACGAGCATATTTATTGCTACGTATCTCTCAGCTGTGCTACTAATGCACACGCACCAGGGTGATAACTGGTTCGCAGTCTTTTTTATTGTTCTTTGTTGGTTCGTTCTTCATTGTGTAGATTTCGAATAGGATGTGATTTTTGTATGTTTTGGTCAGTTTAAACCGGTAAAGGAAACGTTACTGTATGTGACTCACTGGTACACCAAATGCACACGATGATTCTCCACGGCCGTATAAAACGGATGCCTTGTCATGGTCAAGTATATCTGGTCAGTTTTCGGCACATTGGCCTCTAGTATGTTGGTGTCTGAGAACCTGGGTGTTGTGTGATGTCCTTAGGTTAGTTAGGTTTACGTAGTTCTAAGTTCTAGGGGACTGATGACCATAGATGTTAAGTTCCATAGTGCTCAGAGCCATTTTTTTTTGTCTGAGAACATCTATTTTACTTCTGTCTCAAATACGAAATTTCAAGAGCGCAAGACCATAACATTATATGTGACATAAAAGCCTCTCTCGTTACGTATGTTCACCAGAAACTATCGCAGCACCTGACAACACTTAAATTTCGCTACGAGAACTGGCAAAGTAATAAATAGAGGGCGTCACAAGCAGGTCGTCTAAATGGTCTGATACAGCAGAGGAGAATGAAGTAACCATCAAACCTCGGAGGACATATAACCTAAGCCGAGATGGGTGGTTAGCGATCTGAATCGCGGTTCCCTGCGCCACCTGGCTCGGAGAGAAAGGAAAGATTCCCTGCGTTACAAAGCAACTGTTTGTCGTGGCGTTCCAGATGAGTAGCAGCGGTCCCCGCTTTCTGCGCCACTCCAGCAGAAGATGGGAAGACAGTATGCCAGGTCATGGTCTGCAGTGCCAAGAGGAGCACATCCACATCCGGTGGGCTACACCTTACGTGCCACAAACCACGAAGACCAGCGCGAACATCTGCCAGAATTAAGTGGCCATGTTTTGCCAGTACGATGCCGAGTGCTGGGGGTGACGTAGCGCTCCGCATACGGGGTAACTGTCTGCGACTGCTGGATGAGTAGACACAACAGTAAGTCATGAAACTTTATTACTTACGACTGACATTATCTCATTAATGAAATGATAATTAAATCAAGACCCTAAGCTGTCGACAGGCGTTGATATACATCGACGGGGAGAGTTGAAAATGTGTGCCCCGACCGGGACTCGAACCCGGGATCTCCTGCTTACATGGCAGACGCTCTGTTCATCTGAGCCACCAACGGCACAGAGGATAGTGCGACTTCAGGGATTTACCCCTTGCACGCTTCCCGTGAGACCCACATTCCCAACGTAATGTCCAATCACTACATTCGTAGTGCCCCTGCCTATTACACTCATTACTCGCGGCAGACAATCTTACCGAGTCCCGTAAGAATTTGGGCAATGTGTGAGCATCCAGCACAGAACAAGAAGGTCAATTGCCGGTTAGCCTTAACTATACTATCTCATTAATTTCAACATCTTTTTACTATTACTAGTACCTTCTTTTCCATTACGTTTAACACTTATATAGTATCTTATCTTTCTCAATCTCACTCTCTCGTTACCCTCTACCTTTCTTCGCCCTCTAGATCACTTTCTTTTTCACTATTTTTTCCTTCTTTTTATTTATTTATTTATTTATTTTAGATTTAGCCAATGTTGACCATACAGCCAGCAACAGTTATAACTGTACAGAGTTAACGTAAAACTTTAATTGAAAGTAATGGTGACAGGTGGTGTAGCTTTGCGGGTAGTAGAATATACTAACGAGATTACATAAGCCACAGATTCTATTCTTACAATGGTCTCTTATGGAATATCTTACTCAACATAGTTTTACTATACATATTACCTGTAATGATAAGTTCTTAATTTAAAAAGTATACGAAGTCACAGTAACTTCAGTCTTCATATACAAAAAAGTTCTTAATAACTGAAAAAATAAAAAACAATAATTAAAAATACGGACAAAGGTAAAACGCATTATTCTAACTAGGCTGTCTCCAGCACATTAGATGAGCCAAGCAGACAAAGTTCTAATCTGTTTAATAGCCTCTTTTAATATTCCGATATCGAAATGATAATTAATCGAAACCCTCAGCTGCCAACAGGCGCTGTTGATACACCTCAATGGGGACAGCTGAAAATGTGTGCCCCGACCGCGACTCGAACCCGGGATCTCCTGCTTACATGGCAGACGCTCTATCCATCTGAGCCACCGAAGGCACCGACTGCAGGGACATATCCCTTGCACGCTTCTCGCGAGAACCACATTCCCAATTGTCCACAACTTACATTTGTAATGTTCCTAAAGGATATTTCCCCATTCACTCATTAACATGCGCCAACTAAGGTGAGGATTCCCGTAAGAGCTCGGGCAAAGTGTGCGCATTCGCGCAGGAGGAGGTCAATGGCCGAGTAGCCTTTAACTATATGAAGATAATAACTGTTCCGAAAGAACAGATACCAATGATGACCATGCAGCTTCTCCAGAAAGAAATGATAATCAAACATTACGAATGTAGGTTGTGGACAGTTGGGAATGAGGTTATGGCGGGAAGCGTGCAAGGGGTAAGTCCCTGCAGTCGCCCTATCCTCTGTGCCTTCGGTAGCTCAGATGGATAGAGCGTCTGCCATGTAAGCAGATCACGGGTTCGAGTCCGATCGGGGTACACATTATCAACTGTCCCCATTGAATTATTTTTTTCTAGAGAAGCTGCATGGTCATAACTGGTATCAGTTCTTTCGGAACAGTTACTATCTTCATATTCCGATATCGAACGGTACTACTTACACATCGCACCTGTAGAGTAGTACTTGTAGGGAGGTGAAAACCCCTTGCAACAAGTTTTCTGCACCGTACTTCTTGTGCTTCCTTTTACTTTGTGCACGCCAGTATTATGTTATTCAGATCGGCCACATCGGTCTCATCCTGATCACAACTTCCAGGACAAAATTTTTATTCGGTGTAAAAGTGCAGGTTAACATTGTTCCCAGCATCATACGAATGCCGAACGTCACATGACGGTCACATTCCACCATGTCCTTTCATCCACAGAAAATCGACGTCTATGTCATTCTTACTCGCTTCTGTGATGTTCTCCAGCATACCCAAAACTATCTGTTAGGCTGCTTGCCGAATTTTGGATTTAGTTATTTATGCAAAACGCTTTGGGAACCCGAGAGTATCAAGATGAGCTTGAACTCCTGATTCCATAGTAAATTATCTCCATGATGGTCGACAGCTCCGCTGTAAAGACGGAGGCTTCAGGTAGAAGTGGAATCATGTGATCGGTGTCGCTAGAGCGGTTTCTTAAGCAGTTAATTTGTAGAGTGCAGCATTTGGTTTGAAGACTATTCAGGTAACAGATCATAAAAGAAGGGCCGGCCAGGGTGCCTGAGCGGTTCTAGGCACTACAGTCTGGAACCACGAGACCGCTACGGTCGCAGGTTCAAATCCTGCCTTGGGCATGGATGTGTGTGATGTCCTTAGGTTAGTTAGGTTTAACCAGTTCTAGGGGACTGATGACTTCAGAAGTTAAGTCCCATAGTGCTCAGAGCCATAAAAGAAGGCAACATTTTGATAGGTCAGTGAGTTTCGCAATAACAATACTAATGATAATTGCGAAACACGGGCTACCGCAGTTTCTAGTGTGAAGTTCATATCTATACGTAGTAACTAATAAATAAAAATAATAATAATGAATCTGTCATGATTTAATAGTTTATGACTTTTCTGATGCCGAACTCCGTTTATGGGCGACGTATAGACTTTTCAGAGTCTGAGAGATTTGCTTACTGCTGACGCATTCTTGCACTTCACCAGATAAAAACTGCGGAATTCCTGGGCAATTTCGGGAGAGACGAGGTGATGAAATATTTTGTGCACTGGAACGGACGGATTCCGATGTGGGTAGACTCATTTTGAATTACACCGCGCACACGACATTTGCTAGTGGTGATGCCATTGAATCGATCGGTTTTGATGGAGTTCGTCTCTACGTAACGAAAAATTTCAAGGCTGATAGAGAGTCGTGCAGTAATACGCCACGAAAAATGGTTCCTTAGTAATGCCAACAATCTTGTGCCACGTAGTAGATCGTGAAGCGGCATGGCAAACGCTACTTTGGCTTGCGACGATGTTGCCCTAAGAATGGACTGATGCCCATGTGAGAGAGCACCGAGTACCACTGGTGCCCACAGGCATAGGTGGGTGTCCTTAATAGCAGCAAGGCTCGCCCCGAGCGCGTAGTTGTGGGGAACCCAGGCGGTCAGCGGCGGGGAGGATAGGCGACCGTCAAGCTCTGATAGCCGTGGCTGGCAGAACTAATGCCAGTTTTTCCGCGCAGATTTCCAATGCAAATGCGGGGCCGGCGGGAAACTCGCGCCGCCCCTGCCGGGCTGGGAAGCATTGTTCCCCGAGAAAGCACGTCGCCGAGCGAGCGAATTCGGTATACGCGCGGACAACAGCCGGAAGGAGGGACACCACGTGAAAAAAGCTGGACACTGCGATCTTCCCCCTGATACACGCGGCAGGATGTTGTTTGTTTTCATGTAGCGAGCTTGGTAAGGGAGCTGCTCATGTGTGACGTGAAACGAAGTTAGAAAATTTAAAGATCAAAATCGAGCTGTTCTCTGAGCCGTGCTGCGGCTCGTGTTGGTGCTGTTTGTAGGTTTCCGTCCTCTGTTGGAGGTCAGACCGTATAGTTTAGTTGACATGGTTGCGGTTGTTTGTCTTCGTCTCGTGTTGACTGGCGCCACTTGGTTTCGCAGTTTCGCAAGCGTTGCCTGTCCGCTAGTGGCAGCAGCGGCGGTTATCGATTATGTAGCAACTGTGGCCCTATCTTTGGGGCAACGTCGTTGTTCTTGTGGGTCATGTGAGTGGGTAGTTCCTTTGGGGACTCAGGAGGAGACAGGTCCGCGCAGTGCGCGAACACGCCGGGACCGCTGGTGGCGCACATAGGCTGCTGGATTGTTGGCCTGTTGTCAGGAGGGTGCACGACCTCGTCGTAAACCGGATCCTGCAAGCTTTAAGTTGAGTGCATTTGGATTCAAGTAGACAAACCTCCACCATTGTGAGATCTTGCGGTTCTCCAGCGACTTGGATTCGTGTTGTTGCTCCTAGTGTTTCCGGGGCGATGAGCAGCGAGTGGAGTGCTTGGGGAACGCGGATCTGATTAGCTTTCCTGGACTTCTAATAACTATTTATTGCGTTCAGTTTGTTACTATTTGTTAAGTTCAAGCAGCCGTATTTTTCCTGCCTCTTGGCCGCTAATGCCCCAGTTACCTGCACTGAGGGTTAGTGTATGTAACGGCAGTGTACGTTTCCTCGCCTTGCCGCTGCTGTCCGGTGAGGCGTGTAGTTTTGACAGCTTTCTTGATTGTAGGTTGGTTGGCGATTCTGCTACTCTGGTGGTAGTGATTCCTTTCTCGTTACGGGCGCTCTAAGCACAGTATTCTGAAGACGGAGTCCAGGCCGGTTCAAAAATGGCTCTGAGCACTAAGGGACTTAACATCTATGGTCATCAGTCCCCTAGAACTTAGAACTACTTAAACCTAACTAACCTAAGGACATCACACAACACCCAGCCATCACGAGGCAGAGAAAATCCCTGACCCCGCCGGGAATCGAACCCAGGAAGTCCAGGCCGGCTTTGGCGTATTTTAACATCTCTGCATTTGGTTTATTGGACATCAAGTAGCCTCAGCAAGATTATCATTAGTCATTCGTCGGACTGCCACTAGTCTGAGTTACCATCTTGTGAAGTGAATGCAATCCTTGGCTGCCTATTTCATCGCTCGCGAAAGTGTTTTTAGCCGTAGCTACTCAGATGTCGATTCCTGGTGCACCGCCTGTGACTGGCCCTTGTGTTCTATTGTTGTATTTGCTGTTTCATTGTATGTTTTGATTTTTTTTATATAATTGCCATTCTTGATGTTACCACGTGTGCTACCACGTTTACTATCATTTTGTCTCAGCCGTTTGGTGATCAGTTGCCTGTCTTTTTAAATTAACCTTGCTAGTGCACTGCTGTTTTACAGTATGTTTGTTGAAAATTTTTATAATTGCCGTTCTTGGCGTTAAAGGCCTTCAGCCGTGACTGTGGTTACTTGTCTTAAAATTCTAACTGGGTTCACATTGGCTTGTTTTTAAAACATTATTTACTGTGTCTGTATTTTATGGTCTTTTGGTAAATTGTAACGCACTGAAAGCACTATTAATTACACAGTTGTTTATTCTTTCTTTAATAACGTGTGATATCTTTATTCATTGCTGAGTCTGGAATTACACTTTTCTTGTGTAATTGCAAAAGGGAACCAATAGTAACCGATTGCGGCCCCGTCCACAATTGTAATCAATCCCGCCTTCCTTGACTACCATTACCAGGTTTCATTCTCATTGTAAAATTTCTCTGTAGACACTCTCAGAATCTTTCATCATATCCTCTGTAAGAGTACGGACATCAATATTGTCTTGGACAGATGGAATCTACCCTTACGCATCTATTTTGAGTTAGCATCGCTGGCAGGGAAGCTCCATTGTACTAGAAGGGAGCAACTTGGCGTCTGCCGTTCGGTTTGGCGCATGAGAAAGTCCTGCCTGAACCTGAGCCTTCATAAGGAGTGGGTAGCGTTGTGTAGCGAGTGCACCAGTAGAGGCGATCAGGTATAAGTTATTAATTTGTTGAAGTGAGTATATGTAGAGTGTCAGGGAATGGCTTAAATTAAAACAGACCGTATAAAGCCTACCAGGAATGACGAACTCGAATCAAACTCTGTTAATGGCCTGGCCAGACAGAAGGCGGTCTGCCATTGCGGCTCTGGCCGCAGCTGATTGCCGAGGGCTTCAGCGGCAAGGGACGCCACACAGGCAAGAGGGGCTGGCTTCAGCGACTGCTGCTGGTGCCTCAGCTGACACAATGTGGAAGTGGCCGAAACCTCATTAGCAGCTTGCATGGGCTTCTACTTGCTAAACCTGCTACCCAAATGATAGCTGTTCTCCGCTCACTACGTCGTGCGAGCTACTCCGACTGAACTATACTTTATCGTTACGTTCACCCTAATATAAGCAAACACATTCTGAGCGAATGTTCGGCACGCGCAAAGTAGCAACACAACAAGTTCTGACACCATTTGAGATATCCCTACTTGTGTTTGGTTATTTCGCTGTTATTCTAGCACGACTGACGAAATGGGACACGCTAAGTCGTTTAAAAGTCTTCTCTGCTTTACCAAACACCGAAGACGCTTTCTCTGTCCATCCGTTCGTGCTCTGTGGTTTTGTCTCGAGTATGTGCTGTGAAGATGTATGGAGTAGATTTGTGTTCTATTGGCGCGGAAAACCATTAAGGAGCAGAAACCGGTCGTGTTTAGTGTCTTACAGAAGCTTTTACAAGAAAAAAATGCGTCACTACCGATATGGGAGTTTCCAGAAATAATATCTACAGGCGCTTCTGTGTCGAGTATAGCAGTATAGGTAAACTGTCTAGTCCCGCCATGCTGAGAATCGCGCAGTCGGGTACGTTATGTGCGCGCTCGCGCTCGAAGGTGCATGCGTCGGAATTGGGTGGCTTCATGAATGCTGATGCGCACTTTATCAATGAATCAGATGGTAGCTCCGGTTGTGATCCATTATCCTCGAATACTGGTATAGAAGGGATTTAGAGGTTACCAGACTGACTAATTATTGCCTTCTGTGGTTTGTTTATACGGTCAAATATCGACAGCACGCTTTAACATTACCCACACTTCACGCAGACAAAATGTTTGCGACAGGTTTTTCTGCTGCTCTGTCTAACTTTCGCTTTCCTTCTGACCCCTTGTGATGCGTATCGCAGAGTTTTACCAGAGTTTTACCGTCTATAGTTTCACAGAGCTTACAAATTGTATTAAATGAAGTTTTAAGTCATAGCCTATTGTCTATTGTTTTTACGAATCACATACACAGGGAACCTGTTTTGTTGTTTGGCTGTTACGATACGTTAATGATACAACAGTAGCCTTAAACTTTGCCTGGCACGGAGCCCAGCGGCAGGGTGGGCTGCGCAGCTACAAGTTAATTACAGGGTTATTACAAATGATTGAAGCGATTTCACAGCTCTACAATAACTTTATTATTTGAGATATTTTCACAATGCTTTGCACACACATACAAAAACTCAAAAAGTTTTTTTTTGGCATTCATTCACAAATGTTCGATATGTGCCCCTTTAGTGATTCGGCAGACATCAAGCCGATAATCAAGTTCTTCCCACACTCGGCGCAGCATGTCCCCATCAATGAATTCGAAAGCATCGTTGATGCGAGCTCGCAGTTCTGGCACGTTTCTTGGTAGAGGAGGTTTAAACACTGAATCTTTCACATAACGCCACAGAAAGAAATCGCATGAGGTTAAGTCGGGAGAGCGTGGAGGCCATGACATGAATTGCTGATCATGATCTCCACCACGACCGATCCATCGGTATTCCCCTTACAGAGGCATCCAGAAGCTTTAAACTGCGCATACCATCGCCGAATGGAGTTAGCAGTTGGTGGATCTTTGTTGAACTTCGTCCTGAAGTGTCGTTGCACTGTTATGACTGACTGATGTGAGTGCATTTCAAGCACGACATACGCTTTCTCGGTTCCTGTCGCCATTTTGTCTCACTGCGCTCTCGAGCGCTCTGGCGGCAGAAACCTGAAGTGCGGCTTCAGCCGAACAAAACTTTATGAGTTTTTCTACGTATCTGTAGTGTGTCGTGACCATATGTCAATGAATGGAGCTACAGTGAATTTATGAAATCGCTTCAATCATTTGTAATAGCCCTGTACGTCTGCCGGTAAGCTGGGTGCGAACTGCAAGACTGAAGCACGGACATTCCATATTAATCATAAGCGACAGTACAGTACCGACAGAGATTTACTTTCGGCAGGAAGAAGACTCCAACGAGGAGGAATACATAGTGCAATGCTTACTTCTGTGATTAACTGACGATCGTCTGCGTATCCTTAGCCACTTCTTTGTCACTTACCAACATCCGCAAGCCTGTTTCCCCTCTGCAGCCAGGCTACGCGTGAAAACAAGCAGGCAAATCTTGCTGTCGTTTGGACTAAGGAAGTTTTCATTTATGAAGCACCGCATCCTGTGAGAGTAAACGTACTGTGCCCGCCCGATTAGCCGTGGGCTCTAACGCACTGCTTTCCAGGCGGGATGGGGTGCCGGCCCCCGGCACGAATTCGCCCGGCGGATTAGAGTCGAGGCCCGGTGCGCCGGCCAGTGTGTGTGGATGGTCTTTAAGGTGGATTTCCATCTGCCTCGGCGAATGCTGGCTGGTCCCCCTTATTCCGTCTCATTTACACAATGTCGGCGATTGCTGCGCCAACACTGTCTCCAAGTACGCGTACACCATAATTACTCTACCAAACAAACATTTGGGGTTACACTCGTCTGGTGTGAGACGTTCCCGGGTGGATCCACTAGGGGGTCGAACAGCACAATAACCCAGGGTTCGGAGTGGGGCAGTGGTGGTGTGGGGGGACTGCTGTAGCCTGTTGTGGGATTGCGTACCACTGAGGGCTACGGCAGGGACGAAGCCTCTCCGTAGTTTCTAGGTCCCCAGTTCAATACAGTACAACCGTACAGTTCAAACACTAGCGACTACGTACCGCATATAAACATATGGTTTTCAGATCACGCATTCAGAGATATAATAAGACTTGACACTGAAGTGCATCCTATTGCTAGTCTATGCACGTAGCGTTGCTCATTGTGATGTGCATTACTATCATACGCAGCTCGGCCATACACGGAAGTGAGCAGATTATGGCTGAGTAAATTTCACACTTTGAACAACCACTCCTACATTTTCGTGTACGTTCGAGAATAATTCCTTCACATCGTAAACGTCAACTATTTTTGTTAATACCGACATAATAATGACTGCATATTACTTTGGTATAGTTAATAAGCAAATATTGTTTTCTTGGGATCTCTTTTATAAATGGTTACTGACTTAAGTTAATAATTCGGTAACCCTTTCCCGGGTAGTAGATAAAGTTTGTTCTCACATTTTAGCTACCCTAGTACGTCATCAGGCTGCGACTAATCACCTATTGCTGAACTGAGCTTCCATTTCGTCGGTGGACGAACGGGGAAATGCTTTTGAAGACCCGTCCCACTCGCGGTTTTTTTTTTTTTTTTTTAATATCACTATTTATTGCACTGAAGCTGTTTTCTTACGAGATCGGGAGAAACGAACTATTTAAATAAAACAAACGAGTAAAAAACTAGTGTATAATGGCGATGACACACTGCCTCGCTCGGTAGATACGGGTAAGGCGAGGGGTGGGGGTGGGGGGGGGGGTAGGGGGAGGAAGGAAAATAAAACTTTATAAAATGGCTTAGTAAACTGGCAGCGGTGAAGTTAGCTAACCAATATGGCCTTTGCCTGAAGCGATTTACGGAAACCGCGTAAAAGAGAACGGTTTTGAACCGCACAGTATCCGACTGTCAGTAAAGTCTCAGGACATCGACGTGCATGCCACAAAGAGGCACAACCGGAGCCAGTGTGTACATCAGGAAGGCAATCGATAGCGTCCCGCACAGTCTTTTGTTAGACAAAATACGAGGGTACCGAATATCAAACCAAATTTGTCATTGTATTCAGGTCTCCCCTGCAGACAGCACTCAATACGTCGCTGTTAGCTAGACAGAATCGATAGATGTAATTTCAGGAGTATCCAAATGATATGTGACAGAGCCGTTACAGTTTACTGTTTGAATAAATGATGTAGTGGTATCGTTGCAGGCTCTGCAAGACTATTCGCAAACAAAGATGTTGGCTATAGGAAGGCTGCAACGGCAGAAGACTCTAGAGGAAAGCAGAAATCTGCGGAGGATCAACGCTTGGCGAAGGGGTTAGCAGTTGAAGCAAATAAACAAAGAAAACCAGTATTGTTACAGTATTTGCGGCAAAGCACTGAAAACAATAACCATTGTAAAATAGAAGTAACTGTCCGAAGTGGCCTTACGTATAATAGCCACGTAATAAAAACTGTATGAAAAACAGATGTCGTGCAGGTGACTTAAGACTATCGCAAAAATTTAATTCACCTACGAAAGAAGTGGCTTACAAAATCGCCCGATTCTTGACTATTTCTCGACAGTCTGGGAATAGAGGAGACAGAAAAGATCCAGCGAAGAACGGCACATTTCATAATATGGAGATTTTCAACCAAGTGGCAGACGCTACAAGAGAGGCGTTGTAGGACAAATAAATGTTTAGTATTTAAATTACGAAAGCTTAAGTTCTGAATATGAGTCAGCCAATACGTTCCTCCCTCGCACGTACTGAAAAGTTCTCACCCGTGACGTCAAGGAGATTCTGTAGCATCTCACGAAATCCCACTCGCGGCCGCGGTGAGTCGACGCACTCTCGGCGGCGTGGGGTGCACGAGAAAAATCACGTGACGTATCGTTTCGTAGACTGTCTACAAAACGTTTGCCGCCAGGCCTCGATTAATTCTCTGCTCGGTTACACCATCAGTCATTCGAAATAAGGGTAGCCAGCCTCACTCTGACAAGTGAGACGCGGTTAATATAGTTCAGTTCAAATGGTTCAAATGGCTCTGAGCACTATGGGACTTAACATCTGTGGTCATCAGTCCCCTAGAACTACTTAAACCTAACTAACATAAGGACATCACACACATCCATGCCCGAGGCAGGATTCGAACCTGCGACCGTAGCAGTCGCGCGGTTCCGGACTGAGCGCCTTAACCGCGAGACCACCGCGGCCGGCTATAGTTCAGTACTGGTAATCAACCCCCTACTAGTAATCCGACCACAGCATTGGGAAACGAGCACCGAAAAAACTCAGCGTCTCCATGTACTTTCTAGCATCTACTCTATAAAGAACACAGGATAACAAGTTAAAAAAGCAAAGAATACACACAAGAACTACACCCTTCAAATTTTCGAGAGAGTATAACGGAACTTCTTATCTTCTAATAACACTCGCCAAGTTCGTTCGTTAAGCACCATCTGCAGCTAGTTAGTTGTTCCATGCTCTGGTAACCGACGCCCCGCCTCCTCCGATTTTCCTACAATTTTTTTTCTTTTTTTTAGTACAAAAGCCATAACCTGCAACATTTTATTTCTTTTTCTGACTCTGCAACAAACATTACATAGTCAGCAAATCTTACGCAGTCTCTTCCCATTACTGACTTTAATTTGCCTTGTTTTTCTTCCATGCTATCTAGTAATTCTTCAGTATACATATTAAACAGATGCTGACAATAAACACACTAAATCGTTTTCTGATTTTAGTTCCGATATTACCGATATTAAATTTTCATCCTCCGATTTTTGTAAAACTGGGAAAGCATTCTATTTTTCCAGTAGAACCGGGTTTTCTGCACAGTAGTAAGGGCTATATTTCCCTCCAGTATACCCACGTGAAATCAGTACACAGAGTAACGCAATAATAGGCTGAATTACCTATTCTCAGATCGCCTAACTTACTACAGAACAGTTATTCTAACTTTCCTTTTTCCAAGTAGTAGGCTTTCTACCTGACAATGCCTATCTGATGAAACGATTTCCCGGTGCAGATGACACTTCGTAAAGATCATTTTTTTCCAAAACGCTTTGAGCTCGCGCTGGTATCATTTAGTACTTCCTGAAAGGAATCGGATATTACTCGACAGATCAAATTAGTCTCAATGTGTGAGGATAACAACTTGACAACGTAGCTCAATTGTTCCAGTTAGATCAAGTACTCCTTTGTTTTGAAATACAAGTAGCAATGTGATTGTAGAAATGTCTTCGAGGACGCGCGTGAGTAACTGATATCAAATTCATTAAATTTCTCTACGAAAAGAAGGGAAGAGGAAAGAGCGACGGTCGCTAGACTTCACTGCTAGCAAGTAAGTCCATTGAATCTAAGGAATTCTGCAATAAAATACGACAGTTTAAACGAGCGACCGTGTGTGGACGACAAAACGTAATTGCGAAGAAGGCACGATAGACAATATTTAAATATCAACGGGAGCTCATACTGCCACTTGTATGTTTAGAAGTGCACTCGCACACATGAGGCAATGTGCAACGAGTATTGCCAAACAAAAGCGTCTGTCGGCGGTTTTCACTAGACGTTTCGGCTGTGAAGGTGCTCCGCTCTGAAGACTACCGGAGCGTAGGCATTAGCTAATTCCGTCAGTAATTCAGTTGGTCACTCCAGGTATAAGTGTAATGTCGTATGAAAGTGTTGACTGGGAGACGATGGGGAATAAATTCGTATGCCCAACTGGAAAACATTTCTTCCTTGGCGCTCAAATGCACCTTTCCTTCGCTAAGTATGAGAGTTGTGTCATATGTGAATCTGTTAAGTGTGGATGACTACAGAGAGAGGGAGAGAGAGAGAGTGTAGTGTTGTTATATCTTCTCGTAAAACATCGAGGGAGCCGCCCAACTTGAGCGTCCTCATCCGGACGGACGAATCACATCAACACACTCATTTTACTTCCTGAGCCACTGCGGAGGGGTTTGAAATTTTATCCAGGATGGCACAAAGTCACGAACTGCACGATACTACTACTCTCCTTGCTGCCAAATTCTGGTACTAAAATTTTGTTTTACACCCAGGAACCGAACCGGATATCTCCGAGCAGAGCGTAATCGCGCGGATGTGTGTAAATCATTTTCGAATGATAAAGATGTTGATCGTTTCTATGAATGTTTTTAAGATATGTTAGAAGAGTATGAATGGAAGGTCTGTCTACAGCCTACGATGGTCGGCAACCATGGACCACATCTCTGCTATGCGCGCTGCCTATACAGCGTAGACAAGGCGCAAAGCCGATCTGTTGCAAGCCCCTGCTTCCCTTCAGCTCTCTTCATTTCGCCACGTTCGTTGCAACCTCGTACCTGTTTCACAATCAACTGCGCGTATGCTTAATAGTTGTCCTCTTGCTGCTCATATATCTGTGAAATTTGCTAGCACTATCTTCTTGGTACTCAACAAAAATTTACAATTTGTGGCATGCAGTATCGTTACTTTATCATCATAAGGTCTTAATTATATGAAGTTTCCATCGTTAAACACTTATTTAAACGTCTTTGATTCGATGCTAGCCATTCGCAGGACTGAGGAAAATTATGGGCTATGGCGGTCAAAGATTTAAGAGGATTCTCGCTCAGTATTCCAAAATTGCGTACTAGATAGGGGTGGGGAGATTTGAGGAATTCACAATACCCTTATGTTTTTAGGATAGGAAACGTTTACGAAAATGAGGGGAATTAATAATAGTCAAGGACATCTCCTCTTTAGGGAAGTACATACCTTCCGTATACTCACACCCATCTATTCGCTCTTTCTTACGCACTTAACAGATGACAGTAGCTGCAGTGACAGTGAAGGATGAGACTAGTATCATGGCGCAAACTCTAAGTTTCTGGAACAGCGTTATTAAAACAGTCCATCGCAATAAAGATGTAGGAAATACAAGCAAGGGCAGATGTTTCCTTTAAACAAGGCTTTAGCTTCCGGCACTCAGTTCATTCAGATCTCATCGCACCCAGGGCTGGGAAACGCCGAGGGATTCTGCCTTTAATGGAATATTTCCGGGGGCTCTGCAAAAGGAAAGAGCATCGCAGGGCCTAGTGGGAATCGGGAATTGAACCTGCAATCAACTATAAACAGCAGCGCAAGAGCAACAACAGTTGACAGTCTGATTGGAGTCCAGGCAGCGAGTATTCACAATAGCACAAATCGCAGCACCTGAAAAAGACAGAGTCATCGTTGATATATTGACCAAAAATGGAAACAACAATTCGGCTGTACACCCAGAAGTACACCATTAACGGTCGTGAACACTAACATGTGTCCGAGGTAGCTTAGAGGACCTTCGTTCGCAGCCGGTCGGATTGGCCGTGCGGTTCTAGGCGCTACAGTCTGGAACCGAGCGACCGCCACGGTCGAAGTTCGAATCCTGCCTCGGGCATGGATGTGTGTGATGTCCTAAGGTTAGTTAGGTTTAATTAGTTCTAAGTTCTAGGCGACTGATGACCTCAGAAGTTTAGTCCCATAGTGCTCAGAGCCATTTGAACCATTTTGAACCTTCGTTCGCGCTAGACTTAAGGTCCACGACTATTAAAGTATACTAGAGAAAATTGAGCCACTTGTATTAAGGGAACATATCCATTAGCAATCTCAATGTCAACACCCTTGTTATGCTGCGGGTCGGTAACCGTTATGTTCCAAAGAGTCATATGTTACGTTCTCCCTGCTAAGGATAGATGGGCGGAAGGCGGCCAAAGGACCTGTCGCCCTAGGAATCTGGACAGGCAAGCAAAAGATTACTTGACACAAGTGCACTTTAAATAAATGTATTGCACTCAGCTCGTGAGTGAAGAAATGCTACACTGTTGACAACTGGAAGTCGTGGCTAGCTGTAAGCAAAGGTCCGAATTTTTTCTGGTAAAGCTATCAACAACTCGCTGTAACATTCAGCACCAGCTAGCAACTAAAGTAATCTTTAACTAGAACCCAGAAAACCGCCGCTTATAACACTGCCCTCGCGGTCTTCATTGGTCAGTGGCCTGGAGTTCTTCATTGGTATCTATGTTCAATGCGCCACTCGAGGCTCCGGCTGCGGGAGTATCGATAAGCTACGACACTCAACCAGCAATTCACACTCGAGAAGAGCAGGATTCCAGTTCCCATTACATCATACAGATTTGTTTCTCCTGCGGTTTTGCTGCATTGGTAAAGCCGAATGCGGGAATATTTTCTCTGTAAAGGAACGGCCGATTTCTTCTCCCTTTTTGTCGCATTCCATATAGCCTTCCTTCTGGAGTATCACCAGATCGTTACCCGAATTTTCCTTATTTCTGGAACCCTGGACATACAGTGGTTACTTACTGCTTGCACCGCAGGTAGAGTGCTGTAAGCGGAGAAGCTGTGGAAGTCCAGATTTAATCCAAGTGTTAATTTGGATGGTTCTCTCTTCCTCTGTAAGAAATGTTGTTTGGCGACAGTACCAGGAAGAACCAGTTTTAGTACTGACCAAGAGAAAGGTGGTGATCTTTGAAATGTGGAATGAAAATTTCCCAGTAACGTAGCTGAGCATTTTATGAAGCAACAATACATTTGTGGGGACTCAGTCGTAGTGTACCATAATATTTTTATGGAAGAATGTATATATGATGTTTTTCATTTGGTGATTATAGCACGATTGGAAAGAACACAGACATAAAATTGCAACAACATTTTAAGTGCATAATACAAGTACGAATTAATAACCTGAATGTTTGCACGTAAATTTAGAAACAAGAGAAATGTCATTCGCCACCATGAGATCTGTTGAAACACCATCACACACTCTTTTGGGGCATCCCACGACGTTAAGTTTCCTCGCACCACAATCGCAATTCGACAACGTTAGTTTTCCCTACTTAGGCAGCCAATCTCGCGTTCCCTCCTACACCCTAACTTATTCTATTCAGTTGTGATCACACCGAAAATGGTACATCAAACCAGCAGCGTCACAGAGCGGGTGGGGGGGGGGGGGGGGGGGGCGGGGGGAGATCATGTCCAACTGTCGCCGAAACACCGCTACGGACCAGAGAGAGAGAGAGAGATATTAGCATTTTATCAAAGTCTGTTAATCTGCAGATCTTCGAACGCTTAATTGCACAAGATTTTCGTTTTTTCTCTTTCGAGTGCATTTTTCCGGATGAGAAAGAAAATTAGGGTTTAACGTCCAGTCGAAGGCGATGTGATTAGAAACAAAGCACAGGTCGGGTTGGGGGAGGTAATCGTCCGAGTCGTTTACGAAGGAACCATCCCGGCATTTTCCTTAAGCGACTGAAGGAAATCGCGCAGAATCTAATTACTGACAGCCGGTCATGGATTTGAACCACGGTCTTCCCGAATGTGTTCAATGTCTTACAACTGTACCACTCTGCTCGGTTTTTTTCCACACCTCAGGTAGTATTGTATAACTTAGATCTGGGTTAATCTTATAGCGCTAATAGTAATGGGCATTGATTTATGGAGATGTTTGTACACTATCTCACATTGGCGTCTCATATGACGTAATTCATATATGTTGTTGTTGAATCCGGATCCCGCTCCAGCTACTGCCGGGTATGGGGTGTTACTATGGCTAGTGACAATGTTAGTTTCAGGGGGTGGCCCGAGGGCCCTCCTGTCGCCACCCCGCTCCCCTCGGGATGGAAGTGGTGTACCCTAGCCGTCTGCATCTAGTGTAAACCGTGAAACAGTGCGAACGCGTTTCAAATGCCTACGAGCCGTGTAACTGAGGCGGGACGAGGGGACCAGCCAGGTATTCACCTAGGGGGATGTGGAAAACCACCTAAAAACCACATCCAGGCTGGTGTCGTTAATCCGCCGGGCGGATTCGATCCGGGGCCGGCGTGCCTACCAGGGTCCAGGAAGCAGCGCATTAGCGCTCTCGGCTAACCCGGCGGGTACGTAATTTATATATCCATCCGAAAATGTGGCTTAAGCTACAAAACTGGTTGTGGTTTGAAATAAAAGAACTTACACATAGCTGTTTCCCGTTTTCATTCCGCAAGATGTACTTTGACAGCTGCGGTTACCCTGAACACGAAGTTGTTTGCAGTCTGCCCACTACGTTATGTGTCAATTGTAGAAGAGAAGCGCTTGGCAGCCACGTAAGCGCACAGGACGAAGTACTAGTTACCCTCTTAAAAGGGCAGCACAGTGATCGATTTGGATTGCTGTAGATGGTCTACAATTCGTATGCGACAGTCATGTGACCTCCGGCTGAATTAATTTGTGGCTGTAAGTGGTGTGGTGGTGTGATTGTGAGCGTCAGTTGAATGGAATCAGCTCATTACGATGAGTGGAAGAATGGTGTTTTGGACGTGTTCAAGACAACACCGTGAGTGAAGTTGTCCGATCTGTTGGAGCTTCAACATTGACTGTCTTACGAGTCCACAAGAGCTGTAAGTCTCGTAGCCATTTTTCACGGGAAAAGAACAGCGCATTATCGAAACATATAACGGGCAGGAACCGGATAAGAGTCTCACGCCTTGTCATTGATAATCCGTTTCCAACCCCATAGGAATTGATGCCGTCAGTGAACGTAGCTCCATCTCAACCAGTTTCCGACCGAACATTGAAACTGCGTGCAATGGAGATTGGGGACGGGTTGCCTCGGAAACGGCCATTGCCCACAGTGACACACAAAAGTGCACGTCTTCAGTAGGACAAACAAAACAGAAACTGGACTGCAGCTGACTGGAGACTATAGTCGAGTCGGTATAAGTTGAACCCAGTCGCTGGCAGCACTGTTGCCAGCTTTCAACTGTGAAGCCGTAAAGCCCGTCTCACACGGAGCAAGATTCGCTGTAAGTTTCCAAGCTGGCTCGCGCGACGGCTACCTTGCGGGCTCCGTCGTCTGCTAGCGGGCTACCTTGCTGGGAACCTTGTAAGATTTCCAGGATAGGTCCGGTGCTATTTTTCTTGTAAGTTTCCCTGCGTGGCACCTGCGTTGGCCAATCATGAGACGTTTCGTTTGTGACGTCAGTCGCGGGTAGCCTTTGTTGATAGTCGCTTTTCTGCTGTTGTGAGGTGCGGTAGGAAGTTCGTGTAATTATTAAATAATGGCACCGCAGTGGTCCAAGGAAGCGATTGAAGCATTGATATGTACTTATAGGGAAGAACAGTGTCCGTAGTGTCTTCTTCGACCATATCCATACGTATAAAATTTGCAAAGGATGTACGATCTTCTATCCTATAAAATAAAGTCGTATATAACAGTCATTAATGGTATATTTATAAAGTCAAACAGTAATGGAATGGTGATACTTTTCAAACAAAAGTAGGTGTTATGCGAACTAACCTCAACTCTTTATGAAGCATGGAGAGCACACCTTTTCCAGCGTTTCTCCTCTTAATACAGTTTTTCGTCAATTCTTTCTTTCTTTCTTCTTCTCTCATTAGCATGCATTTTTGCATCGTTTAGCACCAAAACAGCTAATAACGGCAGTTTGCACTGAACATCTGTACCTGAAGCAGCCATCTTCGTTCGATACAACATGCAGCCGATCACAACACAACTAGCTGCCGATCTTGCACCGTGGGAGAGCTTCGACATGGAAGATAGCCTGCTCCCTTCCCTGCAAGCCGGCGAGCATGCACGCCATCTCGCAAACTTGCGGCGAACCTCGCTCCGTGTGAGACGGGCTTAACGGCTGCAGGCGAAAACAATAGCCGTCTGTAGGAGCCCCGGCAATACTGAGACGTTACCATATGGACGTTTAAAAAATCGCATAACGTGATTGGCGGCAGCAGGCGCGCGAAGCTGCAGCGCCCAGCCCACTGCAACTGCCAGGCGTCTTCTTGCGGAGAATCGACTACACTAATGAGGTCTGAGGAGTCGCGATATTGCCTCTTTTCAAAAGGTGCAGGGCGTCAAGTTCACCGGCTGCCAAATCATAAGTTCCACCCGCAGTGTGTGGAGGGTGTAGTTCAGGTCGGAGGTGGTAATTGACTTTTGAGTGTAATTTCATACCATGACGTAGGCCCACCCACTCAGGTTTAAATGAACACGGGGCTCGGCGACCAAGTGTCGCCCGTTCCAATCTTCATGCTGAGTATCCTGTGAAGACTCCTATCTCTCATCATGACAACAGCTTTGTTCTCTGGGATGCACACACACATCTATCGGAATTTGGAGAACATTCTCGGTTTCACGTAAATAAAGTGACCCGAAGAATATACATCACCCGAGAACGTTCTCAGTTTGAGTAGAAGGATGGGGGAAGTTGCTTAATGCGAAGAACATTCTCTAATTGTGTATGAATAATACTAGAGAATGTTCTCATAAGTGGACAACATTCTTCGCTTTTTGAAGTAATCTCTGCAGGATACTTGGTGCTCAGTAAGTTCTGTTGAGATTAAGTTTTACCGAGGTTTTTTTAGTAAAAATGTACAGAATTTACGTTGCTCGGAAGGCAAAATGAGGTATGAATAGCCCGAATAAATACCGACGTGAAGAACTGTAGAAGTTTACACAGAGTTAACAATAAAAACATTATCTGGCTGGCGACTTCCTTCCCAAAAGTCATAATAGACGACCTTTCAAAAGAAGCAAAAAATTACAGCACTTTGCTCTATGTAGCAGACTCAGTTTTCAGGGTCATGTAGGAGAAGACCTACACAAGACAACTGTGTCACTGAAATTTTCAGATGCTTTTCATCAAGTTTTCTCACAGCATGAATCTTATATTTTGTTACGTTAGAAGTAAGCATGCGGAACAGAAAAGTAATAACTTGTTTATCAGAAACTTAGTTTTAAGAAAGACTTGAGATTTCGGTGTCATCTGACATTAAAAAACAACGGACTGTGTTTCGATCGGATGACGGAGGAGATCAATATGATACTGGGAACCCTAGCCCGAAAACGACTGACAGTCTAACATTACGGAGTCAGAATAATACATAAACCTACGAATCACTATTGCTCGTATGATGTAATAAGAATTATGTACACGATTGTCAACACGTAGGGTAGGGGGACCAAATCAACACGTAGGCGTAATTATGGTCTCCAGTATGGCACTGCAGATGGGGGTGATGGAGTGAGCATCATGGCCTGAAAGACTGTACACTGTTTTAGAAGTTGAGCTACGCAGTCAAGCAGCCACAGTGAAACAGCGTTGTAACTGGTATCGAACACACGCACACGCTCGCTTAGGGAGGCGCAGAGAGAGAGAGAGAGAGAGAGAGAGATCGCGGAATGTGAACTCGCGACCCTGGGCAGGACCAGCCAGGCAGCACGCTCGCCCGCACAGGTTCTCCTTGATTTGTGAAAGTGCGCCGCGCCGGACTATTGTGCACGGAGACGCGCCTTGTCAGCATTCGTCACCAGTTCCCCTTGGCGCCGCCGCCAGTATGCAATTCCATCCTGACAAAGCGTATGCACCTCAACCGGCCGACAATATCTACCACTTTCAGCTAAGCTTTCGTCGCCTTTTTCAAGTACGCCGTTCTCTTTTCAAGTTTCCTTCTAACGGCATACATCTTCAGCCAGTTATAGGAGAAAGCTAAGATAGCGTAAATATTTCTTCATTTACAAACAACCGGTCCGGACCGACTTCGCTGTGAACTTCAAGTCTTAGAGAAAAAAAAAAAAAAAAAAAAAATTAAGTGTGTTCAATTTGAATTGGATCTCACGCGAAGGCAAAGTTGTGTACACTGGTTGTTTGTAAATAAAGAATTATGCGATCTTGGCTTTAGAAAGTTTTTACCAAGTAAAACACAACGCTCCTTACGGTTTCTCGGCATGAGAAAATTGAATCAAGTCGTAGGACGTGTATTCTGCCGTGGACTCTGAATGTTGGAGGAATTCTAAACCTTTGACATACAGTATAAATCATAGCCAGGACTGCAAGAAGTAGTAAAAAAAATCTCTGGGAGTGACTATGGTTTTAACTCCTAAGTTTTCACCGAAAATTAGCAGTTTGACACCTCACTTAGCCAGTGACATATAAAGAGTATTGCGGATGACAGATCCGAGAATTTCTGAGATTGGACGACAACTATACAAAAATTACGTTTCATTAAAGGTGGTCTCGAAAATATTTCTATCATCACATTTTCACTCTGGAAACATACCCAGGCTGTAGCTAAGCCTTGTCTCCGCACTATCTCTTCTACCAGCAGTGCTAGACTAGCAAGTTTCGCGGGAGAGTTTCTGTGGAGTTTGGAAGGTGCGAGATGAAATGGCAGAAGTAAAGCTGTGAGGACGGATTGTGAAGCGTACTGGGGTTTCTCGGTTGGTGCACCAGCGCGAATTAGGCAGAGGTCCCGAGTTCGAGTCTCTGTCCCGCACACAATTGTAATCTGCCAGAAAAATTTTTTTTCTATTGTTCCCCGAAGTCAACTATCAGCGCATTAATACTGTAATGTATTGAAGGTCGAGCATTCAGAAACAAGAGGTGGTTGCACACAGCAAGAATGGTGTGTCCAATAGTTTTACAAGTGTGCATCACGAAAGTGGAGATACGGTTACCTATTTAAGCGTTTTGACAAAGTACAGATCCCACGCAAAATCTTTCTTGATGAGATGTGGGTTTGGTAGTGCCAGATACGACTATTCAGATTTAAAATTAAGACCTGTGTTGTAAAAAAATGGTCAAGGACCGTCGATGAGAAACAGAGTTATTGCGTATAAAGCATGGTACGTGATGTGCTTTGCTCATCTTAGTTGACAGTTCCACGATTAACTGGGAAATGGCAGACTCTCACTCATAACGATTTTATCAGGATGTGTGTATGTGAACAGTGGTAAGTGGCAAAAACATGGTTCCCAGCAGTAGTAACCTATGTGGTTTTCTTGCCAGGAAACTGCTTTTCAGGAACGATTTGTATCCAGAATATGTTCCTGAAATCGGGTAACTGTGAAGAACTATGTACGCAAGTAAATACGGTTGTGCCCCTTAACATGGTTTACGTGAATTTACGGGGCAGTAATTCTAAGGGCCACCCTTAACATTGTCGTTCGTGCTGTTGAAGGGCGGAAGTAAAATTTTATATTGTGCTGAATCTAAAGACTAATTTTTGGGGTTGCTATGCTCATTGCAGAAGTTCCACACCAATGGTTCGTTAACTCGCCCAGCATGTAAATAGCAGTAAGTCAATGCTAATCCTTGTTAAGTGCATTCTGTCGGCAAGTAAATTATGTTAAATACCCACTGATGAATTTTTAAGAATACAATTTTAGACAGATTTTACTACTTTAAAAATATGTAATTGTAGAATACCGCCGAGCGCGGTTTGTCTGTTTTTGGACCTCGCAACTTTTACTAAATTATCTACGACGTTGCTCCCACGATTCAATTCCCTCGCTGTTCAAAGCAATTTTCAGATAAAACATTCAGGACCGTCTCACATAAATATATCTCAGCCACTAGTTCTAATCGCATCGATCTCCCATTGTCAGTTTCTTTATTATAAAGAGCAACAACAACAACAACAACAACAACATCATCATCATTGTCGTCGTCGTCTACAGTCTGAAGACTGGTTTGATACTACTCCATCCTGTGCAAGCCTCTTCATCTCCGAACTGCAACTTACATCTTTCTGAATCTTCTTACTGTATTCATCTCTGTCATCTTCTACAATCTTACTCCCGACACTTCTTCCAGTACACAAATGGTGATCCCTTGAAGTCTCAGAATGTGTCCTATTACTAGATCCCTTCTTTTAAACAGGTCGTGCCACAAATTTCTTTTCTTCCTCGTTAGTTACGTGATCTACCAACCTAATCTTCAGCAGTCTTCTGTAGCACAACATTTCAAAAGCTGCTAGTCTCTTACTGTCCAAACTGTTTATGATTCATGTCTCACTTTCATACACGGCTACATCCGATACAAATACTTCCCGGAAAATAATTCCCAGCACTTAGATCTGTATTCTCTCTTCTTCAGGAACGCTTTTCTTCCCATTGTGCGTCAACGTTTTGATATCCTCTCTCCTTCGGTCGTCATCAGTTATTTTGCTGCCCAAATAGAAGAGCTCATCTACTGCTCTAAATGTTTCGTTTCATAATCTGATTCCCTCAGCATCACCCGATTTAATTCTCCTACATGTTTTACTTTTATTGATGTTGATCTTACATCCTCGTTTCAAGACACTGTCGATTTCATTCAACTGCTCTTCCAAGTCTTTTACTATCTCTGTCAGATTTACAATGTCATCGGCAAACCTCAAAGTTTTTATTTCTTCTCCATGAACTGTAATTCCTACTCCAAATTTTCCTTTTGTTTCCTTTACCGCTTGCTCATAGTACAAAAGCAGTACAATATGGGAAATACTGACATCAGCTTTGCGGAATAATTCTGAAATATCAAAATAGCTATGTATCTAGACCTAAACTTGCGTTTTACTAGCGTCATTGATGTTCTAGACGCTCTATGACAACGCTTCGTAACCGCTGTCTTGAAGTTTTAATAATTATCTCGAAAAAAATGTTATTTTTGTCTCCAGGTATGTGCCTCAGTTGGGGTACATGCTGAACTCCATGCAAAAGAGTACCATACCACGCCATTAGAGCAACAAAAATGAACATGTGCAGTCCACTGATAAATATTTTCGGCAGAAGCGGATATATTGCAGCAGTGTCAGGCTAATCTCCATTTCTTTAATCGTCTAGACTAGTCCGACAGCTGCTTTATGAATGGACCACGCCCCTTCTCTTTGTTGTTGTTGTTGTTGTTGTTGTAAAGGCGTGCTACGGTAAAGTCTTGCGTGGAGTCCAGTGTGTTCCAGAACTGTACTTGGTACTCGGAAATAAATGAAATAAAACTTGAATTTATAGTTACAACTAGCTGACAAACCCGGCACTGTCTGGGTATTCATTTTGCCGATTTTCTATTAGAAATGAAAGCAACAAGTGACACGTGTCCGTAGTGTAACACCGCAAAAATTTCATTTCCATGTAAACACATTTGAAAAGTACAGTATCCAAATTAAGAAACATTGTACCATTTTATAGAAGGCTATTGTTTCCGTCAACAGCCGTTTGCGCTTTGCAGTTGAAAGCTACCAAAAGCGCTGCCAGTCGTCAGGGACTTCTTTGTCTCTAGTGTGGGAGTGTCTTAGTAGTAAAGAACAAATGTATTAAAACTGTATGCATGATGTGGTACTTTTTCACGCATCTCAGAGTTTATGACGTCAAATTTCCTGATCTTTGTGTTACACAATTGTATAACTTTGTGGGTACATTCATCGGCATGTGGGTATACCGAGCGCAAAATATATTGCTAACAGAGTTAGTAACAAGAGACCAATAAACTTAAACGTCGTGCGCTATGCGGCAGTTTTTCACGCATCTCGGTGTTTATGACGTCACATCTCCTGATCTAGGTGTCATACAATGGTATAATTCTGTAGGTGTATTATCACCATATCTCGATCCTGTTTACGAAATTTATTGCGAACAGTGTTAGTAGCACAGAAGTAATACATTTAAATGTCATGCATAATGTGATAGTTTGTAACGCATCTCATTGTTTATGACATCATATCCTCTGGACTACGAAAGGTAGGTTGTTCCTATCTCCATAGCGATTGTTACCTGACAGTAAGTTTGGTTGAAATCAGTCCAATGGTTCAGGATATGTGGAATATACATACTCACATATATGCATACATCCACTTTTATATGCATGTATTTTATGACTACACCTTGTAATTAATTACATTAAAGTAAGGTGACCATATTTTCTAGACTCAAATTCGGGACATCAACATATTTCCTAGGCCCAAATCCGGGACACATTAAAAATTTTGCAAAATAGGCTATATTTATTTATTTATTATATGAGAAGAAGGTTTCAATTAAATGTAATAAATACAGAATATCAATTAAATCTGTTACAAAGAAAAGCACATTTACATTTTATTAATACCTTCTAAGATGAATGAGTGTGATCAGGGCAACTGTCTTTATCAGTGCTGTGAATTTTCTTCATCAAGTCTGTATTTTTCAACAACATATGAAAAAACTCGACACAAGTTTCATCATAATTTATTCTACTTACTAACATTGCTTTCACGGTTTCTACAGCCGACTGTGTTTGTCACTTGTCCATATATTGTTCATGTGGGAAAATAACCTTTCAGTAGCAGCATTAGAGCCAGGAAGGCAGAAAAGAAACTCCACTAGCTTGAGTACATCTGAGAATGGCACATGATTGTGGCTGAAATGAGAAATCATCTCAACCCATCTTTGACCTGGAACAGTGTTGTTAGCAGTCCATTCAATGATTTTCTCAGTGGTTACAAACTGTTTGACAATGACACACTCATCATACATTACATTTTCTGCAGACTGAACATATGGCACAGTTTCGCTAACTAAGAGAAGAAGTTCTTTCAATGTCATCACATACAGGTATTTGATTCAAGGTAACCCAATTGTAGCACTCCAAGTTCTGGAAACTTTTTTCAGTCCCCTTTTTTAAGTATGATAAAGCAGTTTCATAGAAAATTAATACAGGACCATGAAAACGCTTTACCTCTCCTGGAAGCAGACCAACCTGTCTGTTTCAAGAGTTTCAAGAATTGCTTTAACTCTTGAGGGAAGGAACTGGTCTTCAATTTTGGACTGAAATGTAGTTTCCAACTTACTAATACAATCAGCCACTTCAAATATAGTGACTGTCTGTCCTTCAACTTTTTTAACTGCTTCATGAAGTGATGAAGCCTGACTGAACAAAGTATGGCCATACCTCAGAGTAATGCTGAAGACAGTCACAGCTTTTAAAAAACTCACCCACTTCTCATGACATTCCAATGGTGTTTTTTTTTCTTCATCATTCCACTTGTGAAGACTTTCTTCAACAAAATTTGTCAGTATGCCGAACTGATCAAAGAGAATGGAATCATCGATTTCAATCTCTAACCAACCCCTATCAGTCTATGACCGAGTTCCACTTGTAGTTTAGTAAAAACATTATTCTGACCTTTTCTTTCAACACCTCCAAAATTGAAATTAGTGTTATCAGCACACAGTCCAACAACTTTTTCTTCTAGGCTGTTTTTTCTGAGGCAGTCTGTTAAATAGCCACTCACAATAGTAAATGTTTCCCCAGGCAACGATTTTAATTGCAATAATCTTACTTTTACAATTTTGTAATCAAAATATCTGACGAGGATAGGAAAGACCTTAATCTCTTTGTGGTTAGATGCATAAGTCAGAAGTGAATTAAATGTCACTTTTTCTAAATCACGTCGCAACATATCTCAATCATGAGGAGCTAACACATTCACACTTATTGCCTCTGTTTTCGTACGTGCACAAGCAAATTTAGGCTCTAATGTCGCTTGAAGAAGCTTCAATGTACAGTCCATAGATCTGAAACTATGATTGTGCTGAATTGTATGATACGCAAAAACGCCCTCAGTTGCAACTAATCTAGGGCGACCAAATTATTTTCGGTGAAAACCGGGACACATTCACCCGGGTGCCAATGGACACCCCATTCCACATGTACCCAGGTTTCTTAATTTTAATGTTTTGCTGATACATTTTGTTAACCCGAATATTATAACTAATAAGAGGATACAAAAGATTGATATAATCTATCTGTATAATTAATGACATTTAATAAACGTATACAGTAATAAAGAAATGTATTACGATTTTACAAAATTTTACAGCCATTCAACTTTTAATCAATTAATTTTAACATGAGCTTTAATATTACTGAGCACTTGTAGATGGAATTGACTATCATTGGAGAAAAGGGTATTTTTCACTGCCTCCAGACTTCTTGATCATGTCTTTGTTCTTTGAGACACAGTGATAAAACTCAGCACAATCCATTTTGTAGCTGTACAGGATCTGCAGGATTGCTTCAAGAGAGTCCACCTCCATTCTGTTTCTTTCATCAGTCCACTGGATGTTCATGAACGAAAATATTCTTTACACATTGGCATTATGGGCTGGGATTGCAAATAAATACCTTGCAACTATTACCAACTCAGAGTAATGCTGAAGACAGTCACAGCTTTTAAAAAACTCACCCACTTCTCATGACATTCCAATGGTGTTTTTTTTTTCTTCATCATTCCACTTGTGAAGACTTTCTTCAACAAAATTTGTCAGTATGCCGAACTGATCAAAGAGAATGGAATCATCGATTTCAATCTCTTTACTCTACAAGTAAGAAACTGTCTCTTCAACACTTTCCCATTTTGGCACTCTCTTCAGTAACATCCAATCAAACACCGGCGATGAGGGTTAATATGAGGCGCTCCACTTGCTGAGATATTCTAGACAAGTGTCATAAAATTTGTTAACTTCTTCTCTAAAACTCCTTTCCGCTGCTTCTGATACTTCTGCTCTTTTAAGGACAGATTTAACATTAAAAGAAATGATCTGCTGTTCTCTCCTCTTAGTAACTGTTTCCAGAGTATTTTTCAATACATCATTTACCTCTATTACACTTTTTGTGCTTCGCTCAATTTCCTTTATCCCATGTTGCAAAGTGCTAAGCTGACTGTGAATGGACCATAAGTAGGCTTCACTTAAAGGGTTACTGAAAAACTGAACCAATATTTTGGGGGCTTTGTCTTCATTTAGGAAAAAATCTTTTAACGGTTCAAACAGGGGGATTACTCTTTCAACTGCTGGAAAGAGTGATAACCAGCGAGTTTTCGAGTGACACATTACATTCATATATTCAGTTCCCACATAATCACAGAACTCCTTGAGCCTCTCTGTTCTAACAGTATATATGCAAAAGTGTGAGTATACCTTCATGACGATAGTTTCAACATCACAGCTTAAACTGTCAGCAGATGTCTGCACGCTATTGTGTAAAACATGTGCAGGGCACCCTATGCCTTCAATGTTTTCATGCAATGTTGCCTTTAATTTGGTAAATACGTTGCATTTGCGTTGTCTTTTTAAACCACCAAAGTTTGTGTTGGTGTTGTCTCCACAAACTGCCAGACATTGATTTTTCTCAAGGTCAAACATTTCGATAGTTTTCATACAAAATCTTGAAATTTCGTCAGATGTTTCATTAGGTAGGGAACTCACCTTCAAAAGTTTGGTCTTAATTCCCTGATTAATATCGAAAAACTGAACAACAAACGGAAATATTTTAGTAGCCTTATGATTGCTGGCATCAGTGGGTATCCCGTAGAAAGAAGACTTTTGATGTATTCAAGGCTTTCCTTTACACTCTGGGGAGCAATAACTCCTTTCACTAAGGCTGACACTTTAGTTCTTGCTGAACTACACTTTTTTGCAATGGAAGAATCATCAAACATAATGCTGTTAAGCTTATTAGTACAATCACTAGGTCTATAAGTTTGGTGATGTTTTACCGTGTGGTAGGCTAGTGTAAGCTCGGCTGCTCGAACTTTCGTCTCTTCACTTGACTGATGATTCACAAAATAATTTTGTAGAGTTTTACTGCAGCTCGGTGCACTGTATCTGTTAATGTGTTTCTTTGACCTGATGTGATCAACTATGTCGGAACGTCCACCATGACTTATACAAATAAAACAGTTACATACAGAACGCTCTGCTTCGCAATCAAAACGACCTTTCTTAATGAAATTCCATTCCTTGGCATAACAGTCACTGAACTTGCAGGCACGTTTCGGCATTGCGTTTCACAGTACTGCAGCAATAATACCACTAATATGAGAAAAAATACTGCAGTTTGTCTGACAAAACATCAACTACTACACCGTTCTGACAATGAGTGTGTGAGTAATTGGCACGACAATCGGACGGTTTCATAGCTTTGTTACAATAATACAACTTACTACTTCTTGTCCAAAGTACCACTCAAAGTAAATTATTGCATGAGTGTAGTAATACTGATACTGTGATTACTAGTATGGGACAATGGAGGTTTTAGACAAATAAGCTAAAATATATTAATTTCTTGTGTTTTGTTTCCTTTAATATAGCGAAATCCCAAAAATTTGAGAAAGTTTCACGAAATGTATTTAAAAACTGAACTCCGGGACTTTTGAGCGTCCCAAAACAAATTTTCGGGACACTGGAACACAGGGATGAAAACCGGGACAATCCCGGTTTTCCGGGACGTTTGGTCACCCTAAACTAATCTCTCCTCCTAACCACAAAGTTTCTCTGATGTAAAAAATGACTTTAATGTTGCACTAGACGCTGCTGCAGAGACTGCTCTTTTATGTTTGTCACTTTCAAATGTAGTTGTATATCACCACGTCCACTGTGACTTAGAAACTAGAAGCAGATGTGTTGCACCTCACTTATCCTTTTGAGTCCGAAGAACTAATGTCACTGATGAATGGAAATTCTTTCTGCAATTGTTCATTGATGGAGCACTTGCGCTTCTTTGAACTCATTCTTGGGAAGAAGTATTGTTATTGTAATTGACGAAGAAAAACAACTAAAGTTATCAAACGTAATATACCATAACACGACGTAACACAAAATTCAGTCTGATATAATATGGCAAATGACAAATGGTAGTATTCTAGAGACCAGCATACACTGCATTGGCGATGCCAAAGTCAACGAGAGCGTATATTACTGTTCGTCTGTTCGAGTTACTTTGTATTTTGTCTGCATGTTTGCCATAAAACCTCCTCCGCCTCTTCCATGGCTATCAGAAAATATGCAGATTTCTTCCTTCTTCTGTTCGAGTTACGGTTAGAACCGTTTCGACCGCGCGAAGGCGTTCGAGTGCGACTTTTTCCCAGTTGCCGTGGTCTCTGACTGCCCATTAGCTGTTCGAGCTGCGGCCAACACGTGTTTGCACAGTAGAAACAGTTTGATAACGGTTTCGACAATTTGTCCTATCCTGTTGTCAAACAATTTCCCACCATACCTAAAACTAATAATAAAATATACCGATACAGGTGAAATGAATGTCTAATTCGGGACAAATTGGGTCATGATTGTTAATTTCGGGACAAACAGGTGTCCCGAATTACCTTTGAAAAAATTCGGGACAGACACACAAAAATCGGGGCAGACACACAAAAATCGGGACTGTCCCGAAAAAACGGGACGGATGGTCACCTTAATTAAAGACGCAGAGAAGAAAGCGAATTTCCTTGCAGGTGTTATTCCGAGACATGGTCATTTTCTGTTTATCCTTTTCTGGGAAAACTAAGCAAACCTTAATTGCCATCGGCAGATACTGTATGTCAACGGCATGAAACGCGTTTGCTTCGATCTGGAATGAAACTAAGCAGTGAAGAGAAGGCAAACTAATCCGTACAGAAATTGAAGTTGCACCGTTCGGAAATCGACCGCAGTGAGTGTGTGTGTGTGTGTGTGTGTGTGTGTGTGTGTGTGTGTGTGTGTACATGCAGCAGTAGCATGCAGGCAGGCGCCACTGCAAGGATTCCCCCTACTGACTGCTGGCTATCGCAGTTCGCACCTGCCTGCGTATCGTGGGAAAGAGATGGGGAAAGGCAGGAGGGACGCAGCAGCAGCGGCGGCGGCGGCCAGCCAGCCGTGTTTCCTGGTGACGCAGCCTGCTGCAGGACACACACGCACACAATGCACAGGCTCACGGCCAATCCAAATATTATGGTATAGTCAGCACAGGTCAGTCCGTAGTTTTAATCTAATCCAGAGGTCACCCATCTACGCCCGCGGGCCGATGACGGCCCACGACGTCAGTTCGTCTGGCCCACCGACGGTATTTTAATTAGCTTGATAAAAAATACGTCGTTACAATTTAAATATTATGTTTAGAATACAAGAGGAGCTTTACACGTGCGGAGGCCCTGTGGCCGCTATGCGCCTGGAATGAACTCTGTCCAGTTTTAAATTATTGTATCTAGATTTTCTCGTGTATTATGATGTTCGCTAATTTCGCGCCATCCGAAGATTTTAATTATCTTTATAATTTAGTGCGTGTTTCATTTTCAGACGGCCTTTACTTCACCCTTCATTATGGCTACTAAAACACTACTGGTCATTAAAATTGCTACACCACGAAAATGACGTGCTACAGACGCGAAATTTAACAGACAGGAAGAAGCTGCTGTGATATGCAAATTATTAGCTTTTCAGAGCATTCACACAAGGTCGGCGCCGGTGGCGACACCTACAACGTGCTGACATGAGGAACAACAGATTTCTCATACACGAACAACAGTCGAACGGCGTTGCCTGGTGAAGCGTTGTTCTGATGTCTCGTGTAAGGAGAAGCAATGCGTACCATCACGTTTCCGACTTTGATAAAGGTAGGATTTTAGCCTAACGCTATTGCGGCTTATCGTATCACTGCTGTGGGCTCAGGAGGGTAATACGGAACGCCGTGCTAGATCCCAAAGGCCTTGTATCACTAGCAGTCCACATGACAGGCATCTTATCCGCATGGCTGTAACGGATCGTGCAGCCACGTCTCGATCCCTGAGCCAACAGATGGGGACGCTTGCAAGACAACAGCCATCTGCACGAACAATTCGACGACGTTTGCAGCAGCATGGACTATCAGCTCGGAGACCATGGCTGCGGTTACCGTTGACGCCGCATCACAGACGAGAGCGCCTGCGGTGGTGTACTCAACGACGAACCTGGGTGCACGAATGGCAAAACGTCATTTTTTTCGGATGAATCCAGGTTCTGTTTATAGCATCATGATGGTCGCATCCGTGTTTGGCGACATCGCGGTGAACGCACATTGGAAGCGTGTATTCGTCATCGCTATACTGGCGTATCACCCGGCGTGATGGTATGGGGTGCCATTGGTTACACGTCTCGGTCACCTCTTGTTCGCATTGACGGTACTTTGAATAGTGGACGTTACATTTTAGATGTGTTACTACCCGTGGCTCTACCCTTCATTCGATCCCTGAGAAACCCTACATTTCAGCAGGCTAACGCACGACCGCATGTTGCAGGTCCTGTACGGGCCTTTCTGGATATAGAAAATGTTCGACTGCTGCCCTGGCCAGCACATTCTCCAGTTCTCTCATCAATTGAAAACTTCTGGTCAATTGTGGTCGAGCAACTGGCTCGTCACAATACGCCAGTCACTACTCTTGATGAACTGTGGCATCGTGTTGAAGCTGCATGCGTAGCTGTACCTGTACACGCCATCCAAGCTCTGTTTGGCTCAATGCCCAGGCGTATCAAGGCCGTTATTACGGGCAGACGTGGTTGTTCTGGGTACTGATTTCTTAGGATCTATGCACCCAAATTGCGTGAAAATGTAATCACATGTTAGTTCTAGTATAATATATTTTTCCAATGAATACCCGTTTATCATCTGCATTTCTTCTTGGTGTAGAAATTTTAGTGGCCAGTAGTGTAAAAGAAATGTGGACGCCGAATGTCGCGTTCTGTAAGAAGAATGGAGAGTTAAGTACTTCTTCGTGGAAACAAAAGACCAAAAAACTATTTGCGTAATGTGTGGCGGCAGTGCTGCAATTTTGAACGTTATTTTCTAAGGAACACAGGAAACTGGGGAGAACAAAGTGCTTCAGACATGCGAGAATGCTATGAACTACTTCCGGTAATCTCTAGCGCTGAATGAATGTCTACTGATCTCTCGAATCTGTCGACACCTCCTGTTCGTGGTGACAGTTTAGACTTTCAGATATCTGAAGAGTTAGTACATGTTTTCAGGATTAATGAAACAACTGGGAAAGAGATTTTCAGGGAAACGCAAACATTTTTGCAAGACTATATACTTTAATGGAATCAGCTTTGAGGCGTTACACTTGATGGAGGAGAAAACATCGCCATAGTGAGGAAGGGCATATCATGATTCAGTTACATGAAAGTGCGGTGCCTGTTCTTCTGGACATGTCCGAAAGAACGGAAAGAACAGACAACACACCACATCCATATAACTGATTTGCCTAATGGGCAATAAATCCACAACTTTCAGTACGGGTCCACATTTACGTTCGACCTCCAGCGGGAATCTAAAATAAGCGAGCATGGAGAGCATGGCTGGGGACCGCGCATAGGTAGTCGGCGCATTTGGGATAAACACTATGTCCGGATGACGCATTGGTTAGCGCGACTGCCTTGCAAGCAGGAGATCCCAGGTTCGGGTCCTGGTCCTGCACACATTTCCACTCGTCGCCGCCGATTCCGCATTAAGTCCCGATGCAGCTGATATCGTCAGTCCCTTTTCCTTTCCTTTCCTTTCTCTCTCTCTCTCCCCCCCCCCCCCCCCCCCACCAGGACTCAACTGGAAGAGTTGTAGGTTTTGGGCGCTCTTTTGATACACTGCATCATATATCAGCAAGCATTCTGTGCGAAAGCCGTAGATAAGAAATACTGAAACCACTCGTTTCTGCTGCGAAGAGCATACGGTGATACGCACTCAATCACCGACAACTCCAGGCTTTTCTTTCTTGAAGAAACTCTTTCTAAATTCTGGAACTCGCCTCATCACACAGCAGTGAAGTGGCTCAGCTACAGTAAACTCTTATTTCGTTCTTACAAGTTCTGAAACTAAATACACGTTTTCATCCGTGAGATAGTGATGACCCACAGCGGGATGTCAAAGTTGTCATTTTCCGTCGACATCACATTCAACAAGACTGAACTGTACTTTAAACTTAAGGGAAAGGATAACTTTGTCCGTTATCTCTGCAGAATCATTTAACTTATCGGAGAAAGCTATCATTGTTTGAAGCTCAACTGGAAAGAGAAAACTTTTCTCATTTCCATTACTTCAAAGCTTAGTGTGCTGGAATTCCCGGTGACGTCAATCTTTATTTTCCGAAAAAAATTATTCGCCACTTTGTGGACAGGTTTCCAGGTTTTGACAAAACTGAGGGTGACATTCTGCTGTTCCAAAATCCGTTTGGTTGTAACCCTGATAACGTGCCAGTTGAACTACGGTTGGAGCTCACTGACTTGACAATAAATGACTTGATGAAAGAGAAGCACAGAGAAGGAAAATTTGTAAAATTTTAGCGCAGATTACATGATACTGAGTTTCCGAAACTGAAGAAATTAGCCACTGTTATGCCATCAGTGTTTGAAACAACTTATATCTGCCAGCAAAAACATCTTCAAAAAATGATGTGAACTCAGCTCTTCTAACGAGGCTGACTGATGAACATTTGAAACCAATTCTATCCATTAGACACAGCTATACCAAACCAAACAATGATATCCTGAAAGCAAAGCGCGAGTTTCACAAATCTCATCAACTTTTTGAGCTGCTTAGTTTGTGATATCCAGGTACGTGCACACTAGGTTTGATGTATCATTTTGCTAACGCCGCCTTCTTTGATAACTTATTTAGTAACTAAATATATTTGTTATCCTTGCTTTTTGAGCACTGCATGCCACTCAATGATTAACGCGGAATGCCGAACTTAATTTTTTATGTTCTTTCCCAGAACTTTCGTTCTGGCTTGCAAGTATTTTACAGAAGGACACACGGTCTGCGAATGTCATTTTGTCAGTTATCCGGCCCGCTATGAAAAAAGTTTGGTGTCCTATGATCTAATCCCCATGATAAAAGCCGCTGTTTATCCGTTCCGAGTACATCTCATAGCTATTGTCATTATGTATTTGGAGCGAGACGTGGTGTACAACATCATTGATTTTGGGTCCCCCTTTATTTGTAACCAGCTGAAGAAGTCCCACTTCGCTTGATCTTTTCATTTGTTTTCCTACAACATTCCACATCACTCGGAAAATTGAAGAGCAGCGTAAGAAAAACATTTAAAAAACGAATTTCACGCTGGCGAGTAATTGTAAGAGCTCTTAAAGGCACTTGAGTGTTGAACATTAGCCTGATCTGAAATAAAGTGCTGTGCCACTCACCTATCCATTCCTTTACAGAACACTCCCAAACCGTCAAAATATTCGGGAATGTTAACGAAAACTCCGGGAGAATCTAGAACACACTGCAGTATTCAGGAACATTTGAGAGTATTCTACAACACCTGAAATGGCAGCGAGTTCATATGATATGGCAACTTATCATCGTTTAAATATTACACTATACGTGATCCTTTGACAGACAGTCGGTGCACTGATGTGTGAACTGGCTGCCGCTTTCATGAATGTCATCCTGTCCTGGGAAACGGTTCAAAATTCATTTCTAAAGCGTATTTGTCACCATCAAGTAATATATCCTAGTAACGCTTGAGACGACGATCTCTCTTGATAGACGGGTAAGTGACATGCAGGAAACACACGCATGAGTGTGGCTGAAAATTTTAGGAAATACCTTTATCCTGGAGTGGTCGTTACACGACGGCTGCTGCAGTTGATCGTTCACGTCATCTTCTTCGCCATCATTATTATATAGGAGGGTGGACTGAAATGTAAAGCCTCCACCTTCGTGACTCTTCAACAGTTGGCAGCATTGATATGCGGCAGGTACTGGCTTGTTCCTTAGCCTCTTCTCTAGAGGTCCAGTCGGCGGGATGCCTTAGCATTGAACGGTTGTGTTATTTCGGTGTAAAGTATGGAACCCTGCGCAGACTGTCGGTCTATGCGAGTTAAGCAACGTGCAGTCATTGAATTCTTGAGAGGAGAAGATGTCACGCCAAAGGAGATCCATCAGAGAATGAAAGCAGTTTATGGTGATTGTGTTGATGTGAGTACTGTGCGTCGCTGGGCGAGTAAGTTTGAAAATGCGGAGCCAGGAACATCAGCCCAGCGTGAGAAACAAAGAGTTGGACGTCCTGTGACAGCAGCCACCGAGTTTCACAAGCAAAATGTTGACAGACTGATTCAGGACGATCGTCGTATCACTTAGAGAGAAATTGCAAGCACTTCGGAAATGAAAGCGCACAAACTTGAACTTTGCCAGGAACTCCTCCCGCGTTACGAGAATGAAGGTGACGCCTTTCTCCATTCAATTCTGACCGGAGACGAAACGTGGGTACACCATTACGACCCGGGGACGAAACGTCAGTCTATGGAATGTAGACTTCTTCCGTGACGGCTTCAGAAAACTTGTTCATCGTTGGTAGAAATGTATCCAATTGGCTTGCGATTATGTAGAAAAGTGAATATTGGTAATAAAAGATCACATTCTAAGGATTATTCCCGTGTTTGATTTATTAAAATGTTCCCATCGAAACACAATTAACGAAGGTGGAGGCATCACTTTTCATTCAACTCTCGTAATTTCACTCATTCTATACCCAGATTTTGTAGACGCACAACATTTGGTCTGAGTTGCTATTTGAAATGTTTTGCTTAGCTTATGGTAACCAACATTTATATTACATGCTGGGTAAATCTACATGTGTACTGGGCAAGCCACCTTACGGTGTGTGGCGGATGGTACTTGGGGTACGATTATCATTTCACTCTTCCCCGTTCCATCCGCTAACGGGGCCTGTGAAGAACGACTGTCGATACACCTGCGTATGAATTGCAATTTTTTCAGACTATTCCTGTGGAACGATTTCAGGAAAGCTGTGTGTGAGGATGCGTACGATCTCAAAACTTTGTAACCTTTATTTTCCGAATAGCATCACGCTTCTCTTGTTGCGTTTGCCGATGGAGTTAGTTAAGCGTTTCCACACCGTTCTCGCACTTGACAGACGATCTCGTGACGAAACATGCCGAACTTTGTTGAAGCTTCTCTGCGTATTCTATTAATTGGAACTGGTAAAGGTCCTAGACTGAGAGTAATTCCCAAGAAGCGGTACGGCAAGTGCTTTGTACTTTGCTCCTTTCTCCGATTAACCACATTTCTTTAACATTCTTCCGCCGAATCTATGCCGCGCATCTGCTTTTCCTACAGCTAGTATTATGCGCTCATTTCGAACGGTTACTGCCACCTATTGCGAGGTGGGTAATGTTTCCAGTAGCGTACTTTAACGCTAAAAGCGACATTCCTCCAGCCACTCTTGCTGAAGCTTCGCCAGAGTGCCTTCCTCCTCCGAAGACAAACGGCGGAGAGGCGCTTTATGGCAGTGTGAGTGGTGTGGCAGTTTGGCGTGGCGGGCCGTTAACTGGGCTGTGGGATCCCGTTGTCGGCGAGGGCAGCCAGGCGAGGCAAAGCACGGCCAGTCGAGTCGGCCCGTGTCCGGCCACCTGCGCCGCACCTGGCCAGCTGGAGCCGAGCTGGAACAGGCGCCCGCAGGCCGCGGGGGGGCAGACAGGGAGAGTGAACACGACCTAGCTCCCAGCAACGAGCCGTCAAAGAGTTCGGACCGAACAAGGGTCACCGCGGAAGTCCAGAATTCAACGGCAAAATGCGAATTTCGCCATGAACTTCGTTCGTGCTAAGTTAACAGACGGCAGTTCTAGTTTGTATTACAGTGATTTTCTGCTGATAATTTAATTTACGTAATTTAAGATAAATCAGTACAGTTGTGACATACAGTCATTGGAACATGTCTGTCTGCGTTTAACTGGCATCAGTCTTGTGTACTCTGCTGCCGAGTACTGTGCACCTGTCTGGTTCGAAAGTGTACGTGTGAAGAAGGTAGACACAAAATTTAACGACACAATGCGCTGCATTACTGGTGCCATCAAATCAACCCCATGCCACTGGTTACCTGTACTGAGTCACATCCCTCCACCTCAATGCGGAAACAAGCTCTACTGAGGGAGGCCAAGAAAATCTCTGCATCACCCTCTCTACCACTGCGCCAGGAATTCTGTCATCCGCCACAGCAACGATTGCGATCAAGAAGACCAGCAAGCGTTACTGCAGGACAACTCATCGCGGCTGGTTTTGATCTAAGTGAAAACTGCAAGCATGAATGGTCACCAAAGGGTACATTGCGAACAAGAGCCCGTCACCTTGATCCCACAAACAAGCCGAAAGGTTTTGACCTACCGAGGAAACTTGGGTGCCGTCTCAACAGCTTAAGGACTGGACATGGTTGTTGTAGCTACTTCAGGTACAAATGGGGCTGATCAGTTGACCAATGTGTGAATTTAATCAAGAAGAGCAGACAATTGAACATTTAGTCCAACGCTGTGCACTTCATTCATACCCTGGAATTCTCGACGACTTGGTCACTCCCACACCCAGTTTAATTAACTGGTTGAAAAACAAGGACTTTAAGGTTTAATCTTGCCTTATATCATATGTACATTGTATAAAATCACCATACGATTAAATAAAATAAATAAATCGGATCAAGTATTCATACACCGTTGTTCAAGTAGGATACCTTTATTTATTAGAACTAAAGATCACGACCAGAGTAGTTTTAGTAAACTAACAATATGGGGCTCCCTTCCTAATCTTTACATACAAAAGGATTAACTGAATTAACCTCCTGCAAAAAGTAAATAATAGTTTTGCACCTGCTGGCTTCACACAATGGACAAAAAATAATATTCATACACTACTAGATATGAAAACACAGAAACGACTAGCGAACCACTTGAAGCAAGGAACGCTTTCAGAGGCATGCTGCACGTCGTGCATGTTGGTTCTGATATTCAGTAAATGCCGTGCAACAGCAAAATAGGCCGCAAAGGAAGGAAGGAAACAACTGTAAAGGCAAATAGTTACCTCCCAATATGAAGAGGGTTGGTTGATTGGTTGGTTGTTTGGGGAAGGAGACCAGACAGCGTGGTCATCGGTCTCATCGAATTAGGGAAGGATGGGGAAGGAAGTCGGCCGTGCCCTTTCAGAGGAACCATCCCGGCATTTGCCTGGAGTGATTTAGGGAAATCACGGAAAACCTAAATTAGGATGGCCGGACGCGGGATTGAACCGTCGTCCTCCCGAATGCGAGTCCAGTGTCTAACCACTGCGCCACCTAGCTCTGTATGAAGAGGGAAAATTATTTTCAGAAATAACTGATATTATGCAAAGAAGCCGGCAGACTATGCTGTCAATAACATCGCGGTTTACGGAAAGCAATACTCTCGTTAAAAGCGAAAGAAGAAGTCGACCACAGAATCTAAAAGTAAAAAGAACACAATATGATAATAAGGATGGTAAAAAGAACATCCAAAATCGACAGCTTCTGCGCTATATGTGGAAGTTAATGATCGGCTTGGGAAGGAAATCACACGAAGCGCTATTCGCTATGCAGGGCGAACATTAATAAAACAGGGCAAACATTGATAAAGCAGACGAACTCCAGGGACTGTCCCTGACTGGAAATGGAGGAAAGAAGGTCCCTATGGACATGTGTCCAGAAATAGACGGCGTGCGTACAACAATAAATCGTCCCGGAACACAGTACAGGACTGCACGTCACAGCAGATGTCCGGAGTGACCTCCATCGGATTGCAGGTGACAGCGAAAGTAGCGATTGTCATACAGGATACGCGTAATCGTCCTTTGGCTTACATCATGCTGGCGGGGCACCTGCCTTGAGCCTGTACTAAGGTTCTTCTCAATATCCTGCAGAACTGGTCCTCCAAATCTGCTGTAAGCACAGTCCACCGACTCCCTGCACGTTCGTCTGTCTGAAAGGACCCGTGATCACATATAAGCCCAAAGAGAGCTTGAAATGTTGTGTGATATGGTTGATGTGTGTGAGGGTACTTGTTTCAGTACAGCCGCTGCCTGTCGACCGTTTCCATATGCTTGGCTGTATACAAACACCATCTCGGCACGGATACCGGGCCATTCTCTTCCCTACAATACGCTGCATCAATCACACATCCTGCAACACACGGCACATGGTCAGAGAAACTGTCATTCATCAGCGCCATCTACCGTGGGAACAACGCATTTCAGGACAATTGTTCTTAGGTCCTATTTTCCTCTATTTCCAATCAGGAATCCGTCCCTGTAATTTGTCGGTTTTATTAATGTTCATGCTGGTTGTGCGGCTCGGGTAACTAAAAGAAAACCGTACATCAGGAAGACGAACAACAAACTGAGACTTGAATTTGCTCGAGAGCATATAAGCAAGAATACAAGTGTCTGGGACAAGGTACGTTTCACAGATGAAAGAAAAAATGTTCAAATGTGTGTGAATTCCTAACGGACCCAACTGTTGACGTCATAGGTCCCTAGACTTACACACTATTTTAACTTCTGCTAAGACCACCACACACACACACACACACACACACACACACACACACACACATGCTAGAGGAAGGACTCGAACCTCCGGCAGGAGGAGATAATGAAAGAGAAGTTGACACATTTGTAAATGATGGCAGAATTTTGGTGTGGGCTCGACTAATTACTGAGATGGGTCCCAATCACATTCAAACTACAGTAAATGCACGGTGGTGGAGGAACTATGGTATAGGGACGTATGGCTACACCTGGTGTTAGAAAACTTGTTTCTGTTGAAGGTAACAGACACAGATTTCAGGAAAATCGGCAAAAACGTGTTGATAGCTTGTGTTTAAGCACAGATTACTATTTTCAACAAGACCGTGACCCCGAGCATACAGTGGAAATTGTTCGTCTGTGGTAGGGTAAAACTCATGTTCTCAAATTTCCAGAGCGCAAACAATCCAATTGAACATCTTTGGAGTAAGATTGAAAGTATGTTCAGAAAACATCAAATACGAAGTAAGAATGCTCTGAAACAGTGTCTGCAACATGATTGGTAATATGGTATTTCACAGACTACCAAAAAAACTGATTCATTCCGTGTCAAAGAGGTTAACAGAAGCGATACAAAGAAGAAGAATGTATGCAAAGTATTAACAGTGTCTATATATTTACGTACATTGTAATATTCTTTGAATTTATGAATACGTTTCCCCCCCACTGTGTTCAGCCAGCTGGTGCAGGACTTTTATTTCCTTTTTGCAGGAGGCTAATTTAGTTAATCCTTTCACATGTACAAATTAGAAAGGAAACCTCATACTATTAGTTTACCAAATAACATCCCTGGTTGTCATCTTTAGTTCTAATAAATAAAGTTATTCTACAGGAACAACGTTATGTGAATACTTTTCCCCATGACTGTAGCTGCAACAGCTTTATACCACTCATTCCCAGTCAATGGTCCGCGGACAACCAGTGGTCCGCAAAAGTTCAAGTATGGTACATGAAATATTTTAAATGTGAAAATTTTATTCGTTTTAAATTATTAATACCTAGTTACGTGTGCGGTGCAATGCCACGCGCCCATTGTTCTGCCGACCGCGGGTTGTCGGTGAGGGGCAAGTAATGGACGTTACAGCATGGCACGAGACTGGCAGTCCACGATACCATGAGACCCTTCTCTTTCACACAGTAGTTCGCTGGATGTAGAAAGGCAGCATGCTGCGAAGATTTTACGAATTCAGGGGAGAGATTGAGGAGTTGTTTCTACGTGAGAAAAAAAAATGATAGACTTACTAGAGAACTTTTGCTGATCTGACATTTCATATGCTTTTGGCTAAGTTGAAGATATTTTCACACACTTGAATAAATTGAACTCGCAGATGCAAGGTTCCAGAAACAGACATTTACAAGGCACTGCAAATATATTTTTATTTCAAGATAAATGTCGTGCCTTTTTCAGCAGACTTCAGTTATGAATAGGTACAATTGGCGAAAACAATTATTCTGCATTCACGACATTAAAAGCACTCACCGGCAATAAGAAGTGTGACACGATTAATGCGAACATACACGTAAACATCGAGAGTCATCTGCAAATGTTGGCTGATGAATTCAACCGTTACTTCCCTGAATATAACGGGGCTTACTGAAATCGCAAATGATAAAAATTCTGAGGAAGCATTTGAATCTGATGCACTAGAGCAGTTTGACAGTGTAAAAAAGACATTTCATTCACCAGAATGCGAGGACTCGCCTTGCGGTAACTTATGCTTTTCTCAGCAACTTATTTATGGGAACAAGGGTTTCCTGTTCAGTGGTAATTAAAATCAAGTCCAGGAATCAACTGACAGTAACTGAAGATATGCCGCACGATCGGAGCAGTGGCTCCAGTACTTCCGAACTTGTACAGAAGGTGCAAGCTCAAAGATCACACAGACGAAAGCCCAATTTAATTTTCTATTACAAAAGCTGTGTTTTCTATTGTAGCAGTACTGTTAATGCTGGTTACTTTGCAGATAAACGATTGTGTTAAAAGTGTTGATTAAAGGTTATTTTTAAATTGGCACTGCTTACTTTTTTTTTTAACCTTGTGGTCCCAACTAACAACAAAGAAATGAAAGTGGTCTGTTGTCAAAAAAGGATTGGGAACCTTCGCTTTATAGCTACACGAAACAACTGTATTATAGCTGTCACACACACCTCAAAGCTGGACAAGCATTTTGTGCAAGCATGCAGCAACCCCCTTTGCTTCCGCAGAATGTTACGACTCTTTATAGAAGCATCAGTTTCTGCTTCGATTGCTTTGAGTTAAGACGACGATTTTTTTGTTCTTTTATGGCTGGGTTTATCATTGTTAAATCATTATATTGAGTTCTTATTTTAGGATGAAGGGAGATGCGCATTTGAAACTCTTGGCACTATTAAAATTTTTGATTTAAGATTTTTTTGATTACTCATTACCGAAAAATAAAAGGCACTAATGGCATCGTTAGCTGGTAGAATCCAGCTACTCGAGTGAACTCGACTATTGGTATGTATACAACTTGGTGTCATGTTTGTGTGCTGTTGCGTGCTACCCCGGAAAATACCCTACCACCTCATAAATAGCACCAAAGGGACCGCCGAGCGCAACGTCCCTGTTACCAAGAACATACCCGTACTGCAAGAGATAACCCGGAGAGAGGGGGTTTGGAATTTCACATTGGGCATTGGCGCCACATCAGGTGATCAGGAACTTTACATCACCAGGTCTAGTTGCCAACCAAATACTGGCAGTGAAATTTCTTCCTCAATCATGATTTGAACCTGAAATCCACGAGTGAAGCGTTACCACACACACACACACACACACACACACACACACACACACGCGCGCGCGCGCGCGCGTCAGCGACCTCGCGAACGAAGGTGGGTATACCATTAGACGAACACATACGCACACCATACGAAAGACTGACAATATTTATACATCTTAAAATCTGAATGAGCTGTGAAGACCATCTCAAATATGTATTAATACATATCTACACTGAAGTGACAAAAGTCGTAAGACAGCGGGATTCACATATGCAGATGCCGGTAGTAACGCGATCACAAGGTATAAAAGGACAGCGCATTGACGGAGCTGTCATTTGTACTCAGGTGATTCATGTGAAACGATTTCCAACGTGATTACGGCCGCACGATGGGAATTAACAGACTTTGAAGGCGGTTGTAGTTGGATCTAGACACATGGGACATTCCATTTCAGAAATCTTTAAGGAATTCAATATTCTGAAATCCACAGCATCAAGAGTGTGGCAAGAATACCACATTTCAGAAATTACCCCTCATCACGGGCAAAGCAATGGCCGACGGCTTCCACTTAACGACCGAGAGCAACGGCGCTTGCGTGTAAGTGTTATCAGACAAGCAACACTGCGAGAAATAAACGTGGGACATACGACGAACGTATCCGTTAAAACAATGTGGGAAAATTTGGCGTTAATGGGCTGTGGCAGCAGACGACCGGCGCGAGTGCGTTTTCTAACAATCGACATCGCCTCCAGCGCCTCTTCTAGACTCACGGCCATATCGGTTGGACGCTAGACAACCGGAAAACCGTGGCCTCGTCAGACGAGTCCCGATTTCAGTTGGTAAGAGCCAGTGGTAGGGTTCGAGTGTGGCGCAGACCCCAGGAAGCCATGGACCCAAGTTGTTGTCAAGGCACTGTGCAAGCTGGTGGTGTCTCCGTAATTATGTGTGCTGCATGTACATGAAATGGACGGGGTCATCTGGTCCAACTGAACCGATGATTGACCGGAAATGGTTATGTTCTGCTACTTGGAGACCACTTGGAGCCATTCACGGACTACTTGTTCCCGAACTGCGTTGTCATGTCACAAGGCCACAATTGTTCGCGAGTGGGTTGAAGAACATTCTGAAAAATTCAAGCGAATGATATGGTCACCCAGAGCGTCGGACATGAATCCCATCGAACATTTATGGGCCATAATCGAGAAATCAGTTCGTTGGTTGGTTGGTTGGTTGTTTGAGGTTAAAGGGACCAAACAGCAAGGTCATCAGTCCCTTGTTTCAAATAGACTCCATTCTGCTAACGGGACATCTCAGTATAGTCAGAAAAATAAAACGGATAAAGGGGAAACGTAAAAGGGCAGTCACGTTGTCATTAGTAAAAACAAATGAGGGAAGTTGGCAAGAGAACGAACCCAACACTATGCTGAAGCAGCATAGGGAAGACCACCTGTGACTTAAAAGGTACAACTGCTATAATGCAGAAAGTACGTATGGGAATAGAAAAACTAACCAAGCCTTAAAAAGAAGGGGTGAAAACAGAGTAAAAGGGAAAGAAAAGAGGATTCCGGTCAGGGAGGTGAATCGGGAATCTCTGAACACTGCCTACAGTGGGAGACACCCAAACACTCACCGCCCTGCCCCAACACCAGAGGGAGATTAAAAACTTTAAAACTGAGAATAAAAACCACTCTCCCGGAGGAAACCTAGAACCAGAGAGACCATCCGGGAATCGTCAGCCAACATCAAAGGTAAAGTGTGGGGGAGTCTGTACTTAGCACGCAGAGCCAAAAGAAGGGGGCATTCAACCAAAATGTGGGCCACTGACTGGAAGGCTCCACAACCACATAGCGGGGGTGGCTCATCACGCAAAAGGAAACCATGGGTCAGCCTGGTATGGCCAATGCGGAGACGACACAGTGTGGTCGAGTCCTTGCGGGAGAGGCTAAAGGAAGAACGCCATGGGCCTGTATTCACCTTAATGGCACGAAGTTTATTAGACAGTGGAGTAGCCTCCCAAGAATTGGCCCATGACTGTGCAAAGTGGGATTTGATGTGAAGCCGTAAATCCGCTGCAGGAGGGGTTACAGAAAACGGGGGGTAAGTAACTGCTCCCCCAGCCAAACGATCAGCGAGCTCATTACCCGGGATACCCACATGGCCCGGGACCCATAGGAAGTCAATGGAACAAGCAGCACGGTGAAGATCAGCGAGATGGTCATGGATGGCAGAGACCAAGGGATGGCGCGAAAAACACCGGTCAATAGCAAGAAGGCCACTCATCGAGTCCGTACATAACAAAACGAGGTTGTGTTGGGATTGTTTAATAAAGGTAAGGGCCCGGGAAATTGCCATCAATTCCGCAGTAAACACCCCACATGAGGGTGGCAGTAGATGATTTTCCGTTCCAACAAAGGACGTGAAGGCATACCCAACATGATCAGCAGATTTAGAACCATCAGTGTAAAAAACAACAGCATCCCGAAACTCCCATAAAATTTGGCGGAAAAAGGAACGGAACACCACCGGGGGGATGGAATCTTTCGGACCGCGGCGGAGATCCATCCGAATTCGAGGCCGAGGAACTAACCAAGGAGGGGTGGAGGGGAGGGAGCGAGGAAGACAGGACAAAGAAAGAAGCCGAAAATCACGGGTAAGAGACGCAAGGCGCAGCCCAACCGGTAAACCCGCCCGAGGGCGGGAGTCAGGCGGGCGACGCCCATGGTCTGGGAATAGGATAGAATAGGAAGGATGAGCGGGAGAAGAACGGATAGTAAGGGCATAAGACACCAGAAGCTGGGACCGCCGAACAGAAAGGGGGGGGATCCCAGCTTCAACCAGGAGACTATCAACAGGGCTAGTAGGGAAGGCACCGGTGGCCAAACGGACACCACGATGGTGGACTGGATCCAGCACGTGCAGCGTGGAAGGAGCAGCTGAACCATAAACTTGACAACCATAGTCCAAACGTGACAGAACTAGAGCACGATAAAGACGGAGGAGGAGGGAACGGTCCGCACCCCAGGAGGAGTGGGCAAGGAAGCGAAGGACATTGAGTTTACGGAAACATCCTACCTTCAGGAGTCTGATATGGGGCAGCCAAGTGAGCTTGTTGTCGAAAAGAAGACCTAGAAAACGAAACTGTGGAACCACAGGCAATCTTTGTGCAGCGAGATAGAGCTCTGGATCAGGGTGGACCGTAGTACGGCGACAGAAGTGGACCACCCGCGATTTTAAAGGAGAGAATTGAAACCCGTGGGAGAGGGTCCATGCAGAGGCACGCCGTATAGCCACCTGGAGCTGCCGTTCTGCAGATGGCATCGAGGAGGAACTAACCCAAATGCAGAAATCATCCACATACAGGGCAGGGGCGACCAAGGAACCGACAGAGGCCACAAGTCCATCGATAGCAATGAGGAAAAGAAGGACACTCAAGACAGAACCCTGTGGGATGCCCGTCTCCTGGGTCCGTGGAGAACTAAAAGCAGTACCAACTCGAACTCTGAATGACCGATGGATCAGGAACTGGCGGATAAAAATCGGGAGTGGGCCCCGAAGACCCCACTGATGAAGGGTTAGTAAGATGTGATGGCGCCAGGCCGTGTCATAGGCCTTGCGAAGGTCAAAAAACACTGCAACCAAATGGCGGCGCTGGGAAAAAGCCTGCCGAACTGCGGATTCCAAGCGAAGCAAATGATCGATTGGAGATCGTCCCTCTCGAAAGCCACACTGGTAAGGGGACAATAGATCCCGAGATTCGAGGACCCAAGTGAGCCGACGGGCTACCAGCCGTTCAAGTAACTTACAACCAACATTGGTCAAACTAATAGGCCGATAGCTGTCAACAGATAGGGGGTTCTGACCAGGCTTAAGGACAGGAACCACAATGCTATCCCTCCACTGAGAAGGGAAGTCACCCTGGAGCCAGATACGGTTAAACACCCGAAGAAGATGGTGCCGTTGTGGAGCACTGAGATGTTGAAGCAGCTGGTTATGAATGGAATCTGGGCCAGGAGCTGTATCATGAGAAGCAGATAGAGCAGAAAGAAATTCCCATTCAGTGAAAGGTTCGTTGTAAGATTCTGACTCACAAGTGGTGAAACATAAGGTGACAGCTTCAGCCTGCTGTTTTTGATGAAGGAAAGCAGCTGGATAGGAGGCCGACGCTGATGCCACTGCAAAATGGGTCGCAAGATGTTCTGCGAGAACTAATGGGTCCGTACAAATGCCATCTGGGAGGTGAAGGCCTGGGAGGGTGGACTGCCGATGGCAACCTTGGAGAGAGCGAAGTGTAGCCCATACCCGTGACAGAGGGACAGTGGAACCAAGGGAAGAAACGAATCGTTCCCAACATATCCGCTTGCTCTGTTTGATTAAATAACGGGCTTTAGCGCGAAGGCGCTTAAAGGTAGAAAGGCTGGCTACAGATGGGTGCCTCTTAAACTGTTGCAAAGCTCGACGGCGATCACGGATGGCAATGGCAATGGCCGTACTCCACCACGGGACTTGCCGACGACGAAATTGTCCAGATGAGCGCGGGACAGCAAGGTTAGCAGCGCGAACAATCGCGTCAGACACGTCACGTAGGACGTCATCAATACAACCCGACAAAGAGGGAGAAAACTCGACCTGTGCAGTATATAGAGGCCAATCGGCGCGGTGGAAAGACCAACGAGGTAACCTCTCCATCGGGGAGCGGGAAGGGAGCGCGATAATCAACGGGAAATGGTCACTATCACAAAGGTCGTCGTGTGGCGACCAGTGTAATGAAGGGAGGAGAGAGGGAGAAGAAAGAGAAAGATCAATGGCAGAAAAGGTACCATGACCAGCACTGAAATGAGTAGGGGAGCCATCATTAAGAAGGCACAGGTCGTGGTCTGCAATAAATTGGTCGATAAGAAGACCTCGTCTAGATGGAAAGGCACTGCCCCACAAAGGATGATGAGCATTAAAATCCCCAAGGAGGAGGAAGGGAGGAGGAAGTTGCTGAAGAAGGGTGGTTAAGGCAGCAGGTGTAAGAGTCCTGTCAGGAGGGAGATAAAGATTGCATACTGTGACTGCAGAGTCTAAGTGGACCCTAACAGCAACTGCTTCCAATGTAGTTTGGAGAGGAATCCACGTGCTAGCAATGTCTGTACGGACCAACGTACAAACGCCACCAGAAGCCCGCAAGGGTCCGACCCGATTTCGACAGAAAACACGGAACCCACGGAGGGTCGGTGAGTGAGCATCAGTAAAATGAGATTCCTGGAGAACCACACAAGCTGCTGAGTAGGACGAAAGAAGGGATTTCAATTCCGGAAGGTGACGATAGTAGCCATTACAATTCCATTGGAGAACCACAGAACGATGGTTTAAATGAGGGCTGAACACGCTAAATCCAGTCATACCGCCGGGTCCCCACCCGTCACCGACAAGGAGGGGGCGACATCCATAAACGACAGGTCAGAATCCGGTTGTGAAGCCGGGGAAGGGACCTCCGGTGACACCAGAGGCTCTTTGTCCCGGGACTTATGTTTCTTCTTCTTTTCAGGCTGAGATCGAGGAGGGCTGTGTGGCATAATGGAGCCAGCTGCAGCAAGATCAGGAACAGAAAGAGACCGGGCGACCTGGGGGCCGATAGACCGCGGCTCTCGCGGTCGCCGCGCTGCAGCAGACCTTTGACCTGGAAGGTGCCGGGAAGGGGCATCCCGGGAGAGGCGCCCTTGACCGGCAGACGCCGAAGGAGTGGGACACTTCTCCGGCTGGGGAGGGGGAGCGGCGCCCAGAGGAGAAGGTGTGGGAGCCGCAGGGGAGGGGGGAAGGAGAGGGGTCCGGGACGGGGGTAAGGAAGGGGGAGGAAGGGATGAAGATGTAACCAAGGCGTAACTAGATGTCATGGACACAGGGTGCAATCGTGCATATTTCTTACGGGCCTCTGTGTAGCTTAAACGATCAAGAGACTTATACTCCTGTATCTTTTTTTCTTTCTTATAGACTGGGCAATCTGCTGAACGTGGAGAATGACTACCATGACAATTTACACATACAGGAGGGGGAACACAGGGACTCCCCTCATGGAGTGGACGTCCACAGTCACCACAGAGAGGGTCCTGGGTACAGCGAGAAGACATGTGGCCAAAACGCAAGCACTTAAAACACCGCATAGGAGGTGGGATGTACGGCTTCACATCACAGCGATAGACCATAATCTTAACTTTCTCAGGAAGGGTATCCCCTTCAAAGGCCAGGATAAAGGCACCAGTATCAATACGATTATCTTTAGGACCCTTCTGAACACGCCGAACAAAGTGAACACCCCGCCGTCCGAGATTGTCCCGAAGTTCCTCATCAGTTTGAAGGATGAGGTCTCTGTGAAAAATCACACCTTGTACCATATTTAGAGACTGGTGAGGGGTAATGGACACGGGAATTGTGCCAAGATGGGTACAGGCACGAAGGGCCGCAGATTGGGCAGCCGAAGCAGTTTTTATCAGTAACGAACCCGACCGCATCTTGCTCAGGGAGTCCACTTCGCCGAACTTGTCTTCAATGTGTTCCACAAAGAATAAAGGTTGGACACTGGTGAAAGTATCTCCATCAGTCCTGGTGCAAACTAGATAACGGGGGAAAGGTTTTGCCCCTAGACGACGGGCCTGACCCTCCTCCCAGGGGGTAGCCACGGAAGGGAAGGCCGAAGGGGCAAGAGAAGCAGCACTTGAGGAATCAGTACCACGCAGAGAGACGGCCGCAGAAGAGCGGCCAGAGGTTTGGACCCTTATGCGTTTCATCTGCATAGCGTCCGCCCTGATACCACCCACTCCGATCAGGGGCTCTCCTCACGGGCGCCACCCAGCCACAGCAAGGGCCGTCTGGCACGGCGGCCATTGCCGGGAGTTCCGATGCTCCAGGATGACGAGCAACCACTCCAAGGCATGCATGAGGAGGTCACAGCTCAGGTATCAGAAGTGTGATCCCTGTGTGTTCAGGGGGCTCAACCAAAAGGGTACATAGCGACCCCACCACACGGGCTGGCTACCGTGCTGGCTATGCACCCTAGCATCAGACAACGACGTAGAAGAAAAGGTGGAATATACTAGGAGGGCACACGTCGGAGACACTAGGTAAGGTGCTCTTCCCCAAATGGCTCACACTACGGAAGAGAAATTTTGGAATGGAGGTCAAACCCCAGAGGGGGACCAAGGAATGCCAAAAGGAGGAGATGATTACGCAACAAAGCCAGAGTGTAAAACCAACAGAACCAGGAGGATAGCGGGGGCCAACATAAGCAAGGACACCAATAGAGGGAGAGGAGAGGGCGAGGGGAAAGGGGTATGGAGGGGAAAGGAGGGGAAGGGAAAGGAAATGCAGCCCGGGAGAGAAAGAAGGCTGCAATGGCTCGGGGCCCCGTGCTCGCCACGCACGTATCCACGAAAGAGTTGTGGACCCCCTGGGGGGGAAATCAGTTCGTGCACAACATCCTGCAACGGCAACACTTTCGTAATTATGGACGGCTATAGAGGCAGCATGGCTCAATATTTCTGCAGGGAACTTCCAGGGTCTTGTTGGGTAGATGCCACGTTGGGTTGCAGCACTACACCGGACAGAAGGAGGTCTGACACGATATTAGGTGGTATCCCATGACTTTTCACCTCCGTGTATGATATAGCAGTGCTCTTATCTTTCTGCCCTAGATTAATGTTCAGGGTGGGCCAAATGTTAGGGTCCCGGAGAGCTGGGTTTCAGGGGGGGGGGGGGGGAGGAGAGAGAGAGAGAGAGAGAGAGAGAGAGAGAGAGAGAGAGGGGGGGGGGGGAAGGCGGAGAAAAGGAACCCTCATAGTATTTATGAAGTGCAACGAAATCTTTCGGATGAGATTGCAGCAATCCCAGTAGTCAGTCCAACTTCGATTCGCTTTCAGCAACTTTTGCTGACCAGGGCCTAAAAATGCCAAAAGATGAATGGTGTTCACTTTTAACATCTGCTGAGATCACTTTAGTTTGGTTGGTTGGTTTGGGCAAGGAGACCAGACAGCGTGGTCATCGGTCTCATCGGATTAGGGAAGGACGGGGAAGGAAGTCGGCCGTGCCCTTTGAAAGGAACCATCCCGGCATTTGCCTGGAGCGATTTAGGGAAATCACGGAAAACCTAAATCAGGATGGCCGGACGCGGGATTGAACCGTCGTCCTCCCGAATGCGACTCCAGTGTCTAACCACTGCGCCACCCCGCTCGGTGATCACTTTAGTACCATATTTCCTTTCCTCTGCTGTTTTTTTAACCCTGAAACTCTGTTCTCCGGGGCATTTACATTTGTCCCACCCTGTACATTAATCTGGGGTAGAAAGATAACAGCGCTGCCATATTATACATGGAGGTGGAAAGTCATGGGATACCTCCTAACATCGTGTCGGACCTCCTCCTGCCCGGCGCAGTGCAGTAGCTCGACGTACAACTGAATCGATGATTGATTGGAAATGGTTATGTTCTGCTACTTGTAGACCACTTGCAACCATTCATGGACTTCTTGTTCACAAACCTTATTCTTGAGGGCTCCCCACACGAAGCAATCGCACACTGACATGTCAGGTGACCTGGGTGGACGGTTAGGGCCGCGACCAGATTGCAGGTCCAGGTGGAGTATTCGTCCGCATGATCGACCTGATATGCTGGTTTCTTTCGACAGGAGTTGGGTTGATTATGTAGGACTGAAACCTTTTCTGGTGAACTGCAGCCACTTCTATTGGTGTGCGGACGCGTTTCTGATTGTTTTTCGGCATGTTCACAACATGTTCTGGCACCATTTTCGGACTACGCGGTGAAAAGCACTCTTCTCTGATGCACTGGCACCATTAAATTTTTCAGCAAACACCTGATAACACCGTTTCCACGATTTTGCTGTCACGGAACTTCTCACAACGAACACCCGCTGCTCCACTGTCGTTACCATCGTCCCCAATGCAATGCGCCACTCACACTGACGCAGCCCGTACTAGACTCTGAACAGGTATAGATCACATGGCGGGCGAACACCTGTTGTGCGCTTCAAGGGTGTGGTTATATGCATACATTCGCGTCCAACCTTACTAGTCCGGGACGCTTGTTTGCCCCACCCTGTATAACTTACATTTTTTTCCATCCTGTTGTTGGTTAAGAGAGGATTTTTCTTTCAGTATCGACTTTTATCGTCGACAGATTCAAATGCTTTGTATTTTGTTAAAAAGTTCCCTGTACACAATGTAATCCCCCTTTGCCTTATCTTTGTAGGCTTCAGATCTGACGCTCTTGAAACAATACTTTCATTTTCTCGAATCGAATAAAAGTTCCCAACAGTTTATGATTGATTAGCTTCATACCGCTCGACAGAGTCGCTACGAAATTTGCCTTCAACTGGATGCTTTTCCAAGCCTACACATCGTCCGTGCACGTGCTCAAGGAAGTGCACGTTGCTATCTTAGTACAGCCTTCCATAACTGATCATCGATCAAATCTCACACAGGTTGGACACTTCCAGTGTTCGCAGATGGTTAGACCACAGACTGTCAAGCATGCTTGTGCTTCATTGTGAGCATTTGTCAAGCTTGCAGTTAGGCATCAACGCACAGGCAGCTCCGCTTGGGTATTGTATTCGTAGGTGAAGTGTAATCGATTCCTTCGGAAGCAGTTAACGGAGGACACGCTTTCAATCGACCGAGCACCGTAACATGGTCACAACTTCAAAGTTTTGAGCTGAAAACTCTCTTGAGTAATAGTACTGTTTTCTTGTATTGTTCAAACAAGGCGTACTATAGCAAATTTAAGCTTAGTGAAGAACTTAACACGTAAAACAGATTCTATGTTACAATATCAACTCACGTTCGTTACGGACAAAATTAACAATTGTTTTAAAGGTCGGCAGTTTAGATTCTAGGCAACATTCAAATTTATTGTAACCATGTGAAACGCATTAAAAATTTCGCTATAGTACTGCGAATTATCACACCGATATCAGCGGTCTTCATGGCCTACGCAAAACCTATTAATTACTCATATATTAGATCATCGGTAACGTTTCTCCTCTATAAAAGCCCTTCGCATGATACCTGTCCACTTATCTTGACAAACCGTAATCGCACATCGGTTGTACATAAGAATTATTCTTCTGGTGATCATCTACGGTTTCATCATATGGGTAGGAGATACTAAATGGTTTGGGTATTATCTTCGTTATTTATTCGGTCATTGCTACAATCCAACAAACAAATCCCATTTCCAAAACATGATTTCTTCTTCCGCTTGTACGGAGGCACAATACGGCGATATTCCTGTCTATTGGCCCGACTTCCTATGGCGCCCAAAAAATTAACATTGAAGTGGTCCGAGGAAGAAATATGAATCACTATATAAACTGTTCGACCAACGATTTACGATTATTTTACAGTATGCATATAGTCACAATGCGTATAGAAAAATAAGCTTCACACCGTATCGACTATGGACTAAAAAAATACAAGAAAAGTTGTAAAAGATTGCAGAAAATACATCTGGGATTAGAGTGTGTATAAATACACATATGAGTAGCTTCCTAGAAGCAGAAACTTCAATTTCACAAGTTTTTGCAGTAACCGGCTCTGCTGTTTCAAAGAAAATGTAGGAGAACAGCAAGTGATTGACATCGTCTTTCTTCTAATTGTCGTACAAATGGGGGAGTTTCTAATGAACAGCACCTTAGACGAACTTCCACGAACGTATTCATTAGTCCAGTGCGTTGTGTCTTTGGGCACGTTAAACTGAGACAAACGGCTTCAGCTTAATAACAGCTTTAAACTGGAGTGTTCCTTGGGATACTTTTACTGATGTTGTCGTTGCTAACTGACTGTGGTATTTCGAGGAAGACTGTAGAATTACATTTGATTACTTTTAGCAAGGAATATAGCAAGTTCTTTATTAGAAGAGACACTATCAGAAGGAAATTTTCTGAAAAATATCCAGAAAGTATTGACTGTTGTTGAACGGTATTTTACTGTAAACCACATATTACTGTAATAATAATAATTATCAGTTGGTCAAGAATAATATTACTACACTGGCACGTCCACCCCACCAGCCCAGTCCTAGAGCTGGCGATGGTTCCTTGCTTCCGCTGTTTGGAGTGAAGCTGTAAGGTCAATGTTTCGAGAAATTATTTAAGCGATGGAAAATGCGACGCTGCAGCTGATAAACGGTATTCAATTATTGTATGAATGCGGGCAAATTTGTATGAATCAGAAATAATTTCAAGGAAACTCATTTGCATCACTTTAAACTGCAACGTCACAATACATCGACACGCTTTGTCCATGGTAAATTGGCTGGTGTTGCGAAACCGAAGGAAAGAGCTGCTTAATACGTATCTAGTCAAGCTAGTAACATACTGGTGAGCACTGCTGTTGTTACCGAACCCACAGGCCATCTGACCTGCCCCCAGTCCTGCTAGTCCACCCCCTGCCCCCCCTACCACCCACTCCCCTGCGCCAACCCTGGTAACGTAGAGAAAATTTTTCCAAATCTAACTTAATCGCGATTGCCACCGCCCCCTCCCACCCCAGCCCTCTCTCCGGCGGTGGTGCTAGGTCGTGTTGCTCTGCACTGGAGACAACAGCGCAGGCCTGGCAAACAGATTGCATCTCTACACGAGGAGCAGCACACAGTTTCACATTCACGCGTGAATGACGGCACTTTCATATTGGCGGTGATTAATTAAAGTTTCTATCTGTGTCGTCACATTTTTCCTACTATATGCTTTATATACAAATTAAACTGAGATATGATTTGTTTTGACTAGGCAATCACAGAGGGATCTGGTATCTGACTATGCATTTCACGTAATTTGTGGAAATGATGAACGTTGCTTAAGAGAAAAGTTAGATACGTTTGTAGTGATCGCTTTCTCAGTAATTGGTACAAGAACTTATCTATGAAATATGTTCGTTGAATAAACAATACTATCACTAGCGCTGTTTAATGTATATAGTACAGCGCGCGTTCTTTTCCACAAACTCATCACTATGATTCCAATCTGGTAGATGCTCGAAAATAGTGTCACATACGTTTACGAAGTTAGTCTCTTCTTGCACAGTTCTATGTAAATACGTCCGTAAGTTCTGTGATAAACAGCAATAGAAGAAAGAGATTACGATGGAAACAACAGCATTTAAGGCCTTTTTTCACTTTGTTTATATATGGGCGATTGTGTCTCGTCATAAGCCGGCCGCTGTGGCCGAGCGGTTCTAGGCACTTCAGTCCGGAACCGAGCTGCTGCTACTGTCGCAGGTTCGAATCCTGCCTCGGGCATGGATGAGTGTGATGTCCTTAGGTTAGTTAGGTTTAAGTAGTTCTAACTCTAGTGGACCTCAGATGTTAAGTCCCATAGTGCTCAGAGCCATTTGAACCATTTTTGTCTCGTCATACAGTAACAAGACTCACGTCTCTTGAATTCACTATTTGAAGGTTCCAAAAGATTTATACACTGAGATTTATTGTTGTTCCAGTACCACCTAACAACACTCAACAGTTTAAATCACATTCCGGCACACCAACCGTAGCGCAAGAGGTACACATCCAGAATGTATCTTCACTTTCCAGAGGAGGACCAAGCGATGAATACGGTAAGCAGATTCAGAATGATGTAGGTTGCAGTAATTACTCGGAGATGAATAGGCACAGGATAGAGCTGCATGGAGGGCTGCATCAAACCAGTTTTTGGACTGAAGACCACAATAACAACAGCAGCAGCATCAAGTTCAGGGAGGAGAAATAACTTTCAGGTTTGCCAACTGAAAAAAAGAAATTTGATAACATCGAATATAAGAGGTACGATGCCTTTTTTATGATAGTATTTGTCTCCAGTGTAGCGTTGTACGGAAATGAACCGTGAACGTTCAATAGTTCAGACAAGAAGGGTATAGAAGCTTTTTAAGGATGGTGCTACAAAAGAATACACAAGATCAGATGCGTACATCGGATAGCTAACGAACAGATACGGAAACTAATCGTGGAGAAAATTTTGGGGTATAACTTGGATGAAGTAAAATATCTGTCGATATGACACATTCTGAAGCATAATGAGGAAATGGTGAATTTGGTTCAAAAAATGGTTCTGAGCAGTATGGGACTTAACATCTGTGGTCATCAGTACCCTGGAACTTACAACTACTTAAACCTAACTAACCTAAGGACATCACACACATTCATGCCCGAGACAGGATTCGAACGTGCGACCGTAGCGGTCACGCGGTTCCAGACTGAAGCGCCTAGAACCGCACGGCCACCCAGGCCGGCCGTGAATTTGGTAATGAAAAGAAGTTGGAGAGAGGGAGTGAAGATATTAGCCATACATCAAGGCCAGACCAAAATAAGTACATTAAAGTGGATTTATGTGGCAGCAGTTACGCGGAGACGGACAAGCCTGCACGGATAGACTGGCGTCGAGAGTCGCATTTAACCAACCTTCGGACTGAAGACGACGACAACAACCATATTTATTGCATTTTTCGGGTCTTGTACGGAAGAGTGGGTAACTAATTCACATCGGCTTCATTGGAATTATGACGGGGCTTGTAGTAGTGTGTGCGCACACCGACAGTCACAATATTCAACAAACGCCGTTCTGTCGAACGGGCGGCCACCAGCGCTGCGAACCGCCTAGTGGCTGGAAGAGCGGAATGCTCCTGGAAGCAGGCCCGCGGCCTAGGCTGTGACCTCGCAATGGTTCGCGAACAGTCTGATGCCTTTCACCGGCCGATCTCAGGGCTGCTCTGCTCATGGCCATTTCGTAACCAGATGCCCGCCGCTACGCGAGAGGACGCTGAACTCCTCTGTAACAACTCGACGCAATTTGCTGTGGAAATTGAAGCCTGTCGAAACTGCTTTCACCAACGTTTCAACTATCGTTCAAATCAATCGTTCCTTTGTTTGTTCGCGCGCAATACAATATTCCCCGACAGCGTGAGAGCTACTTTTTATTTCTAGATACAGCACTGCAGAATTATGAGAAAGCGAAGAAGGAAGTGAGGAAAGATGTGATGGAAAATGTAAAGCTGTTTCAGTACACATGAAAACTGTACGTTCCATCATTCTTTATGACCTACTGAACCGAAACTCTTGCTCTAGTTTATCCATTTCAGTCTGTTGGGACGCCTGTACTAGAACACTAATTGCTTGAAGCTTTATTTATTCGTACATTCATTTGCCTCTCATCCACTGACTTAGATCTTGTGACACAGCCAGCCGTAGAGTCTGGAGGCTACAACGAAGACCTGAACTACTCTCAGTGTTTTCAAGACTAGCGTTTAACGTCCCGTTGACAACTAGGTCACTAGAGAAGAAAGCAAATTAGTTGTGCCTTTTCAAAGCCATTGCGCCGGACTCGATTTAGGGAAATTACGTAGAACCTAAAACTGGATGGCCGAACGCAGATTTGAAACACAGTCCTCCCGAATGCGCGTCCAGTGTGCTGATTACTCCACCACCTTACTCGGTCCGTCATCTCAGGTGTTCCTGAATTATGGCCTTTATTACTGCAATCGTTTTTTCACCGAAATATGCCAGAGTTCTTAACTTTGGTTGATTATATGTATATGTGCTAAGAAATTTGTCAATGGAAAACAGAAACTTGTCCAAAAATAAATCCTTGACGATTTTCTTAACGGCAAATTAATTTACATAAAATGAATATATTACGCGTTTTAGATATTTCAAATAAAGTAGACCATTAGTTGTTAAACTGCTGTGGCTACTAACAAGATATTTAAAATTTGCGTTCGTGACTGATAGGTTATTTGCGTCAAAGTTAAGTTACATTAAGACAGTGCTCTTATTGCTTCTTAGTAACAATAAAAACACTCAATAATAATCTGAATTATCATAAAAAATTTTAAGAATTAGGAAAGTCACGAATGATGTGTTTCCAAAGCCGCATAGCTGTGTGAAAGTGCTTGATTCTCAGCTACAGGTTTCACGCCAGTACGAATGAATCTTCAGGTTTATCTGCCAAAAATATAAATCATTTAGTGAAATTTGTGTGTTTTTATTATTTTTCACTTTGTCTCTGAGCTGTAGTTACCCTCCCCAGAAAGTAGTTTCTATTGCTGATATTGACTCCTAGAAATGACGTGTGTGTCTGAGTTAACGAATTAGACATTGAGAAGCGCTCGTTAATCTGCCTGGTTTTTTGAACATACTTCTGCAGGAAGCTATTTAATTTACGCCACAAATAATTCGTACTACACGCTTTCGGAGCAAGGAAAAAAAGTCTTACTTGATGACCGACGGGATCATCAGAGACGAAGTCCGACATGCTACAGAAATCATTCCAACTTTTGTCTTCCAAGTGATTTAGGGAAAGCATAGATAACCTAAACCTAGGTCAAGATGTCTGGAGAAGGATTTGAATCGAAGATTTCCATGAAGGCAGTTTAGTGTCCTGACACTGTCACATCACTAGATCTGGATTGTTACGCAACCTCAAAATGTGATACTGTACGCCAAGTGTACCAACTTTCCTGTTTTAAGGTGACCTGGCAAGCATGTTCATCAGGAGAGATTTTAGTTTTCCACCAGTTCTGCAGTAACGCTCACAACCTCCCATCGACTGAATGTATAAAGTCCCAATCCTAAAAACTTGTAAGTCAATCGCTTCTATTTGTATGTTTTGCACATATCTTGAGTAGAAGCCTGTTGCGTATTCAGCATTTGGTCTTCAAGGAAATCAAGACTGCGTTTAGAAAGTTATGCATGCGCTTTGGCGGCGGGAATTAACATTCGCTCTGGTTCTGTCCTCTCTTCCGCTAATTTCTGTGACACTTCGTGCTGCCTCGTGCCAAGATCTCGCGCTACTGTTACTTACGCCAGAACACTCCACCTACTGCTTAAGCGCCCCATATGGAAATCCACCTATTGTTTATGCACCAAACATCAAGTATTTAAAAATAGTCCCAGAAGTAAAATTTGTATTAGTTGATGCGTCACTACAAAACCCCATTCTTGCAAGGCACAGGGTCAGTGTAATCGCTTTTTCCAGTAAAACTTTAATCTACAGTATCCATCTGCTACCTACGAGGTTACTGCTGGGTGCATAGAAACGAATGACGACTGAGCTGGCACCTAAAAAGGCTATCTACGATAAAATGCCAGAATTTGGAAAGAGCTGGATTATTCGTCAATTACTGACATTTTTTATACTGCTTCGCTTTCAGTCACGTAACATTACGTATGTAATATGACTTGTTGAAAGTCTAAATTCTGTTCCGATATATTATACATTACAACAGTATGTAGTACAAATCACGAAATAAGTCCGTGTGATCATATGACCTTCAATGCTGCTCGTCATATACTGTATATTGGTAGCGTATGATTGGTGATAGTTTATCAAAATCAAAAAACAAACAAAAAAGATAGGAGTATAATGATTTAAAGTTTTATCTACAACCATCTTCTCAGCTTACAGGTTCCTAATCATAATGTAGTACACTACAGAACCAATAGATGGCTGTTAGTTTCGTAGTATCCCAGACAACCAACAAATGGCGATTATGTTTCCGAAGTTTGCGTCCGTGACAGAATCAAACGCCGCAATCTTACCTTTACGAATACAAACTAACACTTTGTTTACTTCGCTAGGATATATGGATTTTCTGATTTTGCATTGTTTATTACAAATTTAACGATTGCCTTGCTTCGCTAGATACATTTCATTTATATCCTTTGCTTGGAAAAACAACTTCATTGAGTATGCTTTGTAATTTTTGGCCTACTCATTACATTTTGATTTTGCTTTGGTTACAAACAAACAAAAAAAAAAACCTTTGCCTTTCGCAGGGAAGTGCTCTACCATCTGAGCTACCCAAGCACTACTCACAGCTTTACTTCTGCCAGTATCTCGTCTCCTACCTTCCAAACTTTACGGAAGCTCTCCTGCGATGGTAGAGCACTTGCCCGCGAAAGGCAAAGGTCCCGAGTTCGAGTCTCGGTCGGGCACAGAGTTTTAATCTGCCAGGAAGTTTCGTATCAGCGCACACTCCGCTGCAGAGTGAAAATCTCATTATGGAGTCTGAACTGTTGGCTGTGGAAATATATCATAAAAAAGAAAAAAGCCATGTTTTGAATATATTAGAGGAAGTAGAAATTTTTAGATATAAAAACGAAAATTCACAGTACACGTTGAATAACCAATTAGAACAAAAACACCATAGCATTCTGGCTAATTTTGATTTTTTATACCATTAGGTATTAGTATGTAACAAAATTGTCAGAGTAAATGGCGTCCCACTGTCCACATGGATAGCTTCGGTTCCGCCTTCCGGCTGTCTCTATTTCATTCGTGCGGGGCCGTCTTACTTCTCGCAGCACCGAGTTCCCCTTCCGTCACTGCCACCTGATACATTCCACATAGTAATTTGCATAGTGCCGCGACTCATCTTGTTAGCTCTGACAATCTTTTACCGTTAATCCACTCCATTTAGCGTCCGCTCATTATAAAATATTTGTCTTATTTTCTTTTTAAACTCAGGAAAATTTTTAAAGAATAGAGCACGTCTTCGTTACCTTTCGCTCGCCATAGTACCGACAATATTCACAGAATAGTCAATTTTGATATGGAGGGATGGGTATGCCAACGATCTTTTAATCTTGTGAGCGCATTTTAGACCTACCTTTACTAATTTGAGCATCTGCAAAATGTGGTTCACTGTACATTTTACCATGTAGGTTACACCTGATGATGTGGCTTTAGGTCGCGAAACTACACTACTGGCCATTAAAATTGCTACACCACGAAGATGACGTGCTACAGACGCGAAATTTAACCGACAGGAAGAAGATGCTGTGATACGCAAATGAACAGCTTTTCAGAGCATTCACACAAGGTTGGCGCCAGTGGCGACACCTACAACGTGCTGACATGAGGAAAGTTTCCAACCGATTTCTCATACACAAACAGCAGTTGACCGGCGTTGCCTGGTGAAACGTCGTTGTGATGCCTCGTGGAAGGAGGAGAAATGCGCACAATCAGGTTTCCGACTTTGATTAAGGTCGGATTGCAGCCTATCGCGATTGCGGCTTATCGTATCGCGACACTGCTGCTCGCATTGGTCGAGATCCAATGACTGTTAGAATAATATGGAATCGGTGGGTTCAGGATGGTAATACGGAACGCCGTGGTGGATCCCAACGGCCTCGTATCATTAGCAGTCGAGATGAGAGGCATCTTATCCGCATGGCTGTAACGGATCGTGCAGCCACGTATCGATCCCTGAGTCAACAGATGGGGACGTTTGCAAGACAACAACCATCTGCACGAACAGTTCGACGACGTTTGCAGCAGCATGGGCTATCAGCTCAGCCACCATGGTTGCGGTTACCCTTGACGCTGCATCACACACAGGAGCGCCTGCGATGATGTAGCCTACTCAGCGACGAACCTGGGTGCACGAATGGCAAAACCTCATTTTTTCGGATGAATCCAGGTTCTGTTTACAGCATCATGATGGTCGCATCCGTGTTTGGCGACATCGCGGTGAACGCACATTGGAAGCGTGTATTCGTCATCGCCACACTGGCGTATCACGCGGCGTGACAGTATGGGGTGCCATTGGGTATACGTCTCGGTCGCCTCTTGTTCGCATTGACGGCACTTTGAACAGCGGACGTTACATTTCAGATGTTTTGCGACCCGTGGCACTACACCTCATTCGATCCCTGCGAAACCCTACATTTCAACAGGATAATGCACGACCGCATCTTACAGGCGCTGTACGGGCCTTTCTGGATACAGAAAATGTTCGATTGCTGCCTGGCCATCACATTCTCCAGATATCTCACCAATTGAAAACGTCTGATCAATGGTGGCCGAGCAACTGGCTCGTCACAATACGGCAGTCACTGCTCTTGATGAACTGTGGTATCGTGTTGAAGCTGCATGGGCAACTGTACCTGTACACGCCATCCAAGCTCTGTTTGACTCAATGCCGAAGCGTATCAAGGCCGTTGTTACGACTAGAGGTGGTTGTTCTGGGTACCGATTTCTCAGGATCTATGCACCCAGTTGCCTGAAAATGTAATCAAATGTCAGTTCTAATACAATATATCTGTCCAATGAATACCCGTTTATGATCTGCATTTCTTCTTGGTGTAGCAATTTCAATGGCCAGTAGTGTAGTTGTGTTTAATAAAACAACAGTTTTCACAGCTGTTAACGGAATTCTTCCTAACTCCTTTCAGATAAATCGCAGCCGCCAGTTTACTGGCTGCGTGAATCACGCTTACAAGATACGCAGTGTACGCGGCGTAGCACTGTTCCACCGTCGAGTCGACAGGACAGGCTGTCTGGGTCCAGACTGCGGGCGTCGCTTCCGGCGGCCCTACGCACCTGACGCCTGTTTCACTTCCCTGTCTTTGTCCAGCCGCTGCTGGCCAACTTCACAACAAGCACACCACTGCGTCTCTCTCAGCACCCAACGCTAACACCGCGCCCTAGCATTCGTACACTCGGGACAGCCGACACCATGTATTTGAATACAGTATTTGCAGCTGCAGTTTAAGATTATCATTTGTCTTATCTAGTACAGGGTCCCCTTGTTCAGGATTTCGTCAATTTTTATTTATTACTAGCTCAGAAAAAATCCGGTGTTGCCCGGGTATTCTTCATCTTCTGTTAGTCCATGTTCGCCCCGATAGCTGAATGGTCAGCGCGTTGGAATGCCACACCCGGGGGACCGGGCTCCGAGGTTTTCACCCCTCAGGGACTGGGTGTTGTGCTGTCATCATCATCATCATCATCATCATCATAATATCATCCCTATTGTCGACACGCAAGTCGCCCAATGTGGCGTCGCACTCAATAAGATTTGCACTTGACGGCCGAACCTCCCGTCTCGGAACTCCCGGCCAACGACGCCATACGCTTATTTCCATTTATTAGTGCACCTCCTTCTCCTGTCCCTCTCTCTTTTCATCCCCCGCCCCCCTCCCAGTCCATCACCCCGTAGTCACCCCCTTCCCCATCACAACAGGAGTTTGGCGGTTTTCATCTCCATGGTTTTTCTTTCCAGACAGTGTGTATAACGTGTATTAAGTTTGGCTGCTATCGATCCATGGGCTTAGGAGGATATATTGAATATATGAGTATGTTACACACATTTCTCTGCTGATTTAGACCATAGGACTCCAGAGAGGATGCCCATTCTGGCGACCTGGTCGACACACTGAAAAGCACAATAACAGACAAATTGCGTTTCATACTTTCATAAGTGTTCCAACGCAACTGAATACGTGAAACAAATACCAACAAGTAGCTGTTAAAAATTTTACGTCCCTCCTCATCCATATCCCGATCCCTGGTGGTAATGGGGAATATCACTCCCACAGTATTTGTATATCAATAGTAATGTACCAAAAACACCTGGTTGAAAGTTAGTACGTTACATATTTAACATTAAAAATGTAAGCGAGAAAAGTTTAGAATGAGTTTGAAATTGTGTTTTAAGTTTGATGGAAGTCGGTAAGTGCTCTCATTCTCAAATACTGGATGAATATAATCTGGATATTTCCGTGGAGTTTGTTACGCTTTTGTACCCTCACCCACACCGAGATGTAGGTGGTTCAGAGCGCCACACGGCTTGTTTTCCTGATAGCAGGTGATGTGTGTGCCACTGATCCAGTAGTTTAGGAGGAGATATTGAACATATACATATATACATACATACATAGATCAGGCAGAACATTATGATCACCTACCTATTGGACCCATGGATGCTCACGTGAACTGTTGATATCAAGTTATGTTTTTCGAACAGGTACGAGTAGTATCTAGTCTTATCACGTTCGGTGCCCCCGCCCCGCCAGACGTGGTAACTCGGGGAACAGCTACCACGCCTTGCAGGGCGGGGGCACCGAACGTGTTGAAGCTGTGCCTCCATGTAGCAGAAGTATGTGTGTGCTGTGGCTTCTGCTGAGTGCAGCTTTCGTGAGCTTCTACAAGAATCAGCTAGCTGTTCCTAAGGGAGTCGCGACGAACTCCACATGATTTTCACGTTCCGCTGCTTACAATGTAGGCGAATCGACAGAATGGCTGATCCTCCACGCTGCTTCGATGCGCCACTGTCACATTAATATTATTGTTTTGATAACATTAAAGATATGTTGTTTCTGGCACTGGCAATTCTACCCAATGCTGAGTACATAGATGTCTCGCTACAGCGCACTGGAATACCTCGCGACATAAATATCACAACATAGCTATAGTTTCACGAACGACTAGGGTATTTACAGGCGCGAAACCTCCATCGTTCAGTTACTAACAAACCCCTTGCTCGCCAACGACATTATCGGAACGAGTACGCAACATGCAGGTTTACTCGTATTTTTGTGAGCCACTCCGACATATTGCATTTAGCTAAAATGCTCATATTTGAGGCAATTTTTGCTACCACTAGAGGTAGAGTTTGATGGCTTCCACAACCTGTCAATTACATGCAACATCCAAAACCACTCATTTTGAGACTTGACTGAAGGTAATAAAAAATTGAAATGACCAGCAGTCGAGAATTTCACCACATTGTTGACAGATTCGAACCCTTTCCCAGCATGAAACCACTAGCGGCGTCTGGTATTAACAAACCGGAACCACGAAACAACTCACTTTTTTTGTTCTTTCCTATCGCTTCAGTGCTCCCTCTTTCTCCTTCTGTTTTTTCTTTCATATAGCTCTTGATTTTTTTCCTCTAAATCATTCTAAATTTCGTATGTTACTCTTAAAATATTTTCTATCTGTTAGATCCCATCTTTCGATATTATTTGTTTCCTTATTTCAGTATTGTTTTTGTGGACGTGTTCTCATTCTTTCGATAAAGATGTCTAAAGTAGAATCTGGGTGGCCGGACAGATTATCGAACGCTGCTCCATCCGAATATGAGACCAGCGTTATACCAAGTGGGTTACATTCGAAGTCACCACACCAGAATAGACTCGATTGACAAGGTTGGATGCTGTCGTAGAAGGACGCACCTCGGCAAACATGGAAATTCGGGAACCTAAATCACGGTCACCGAGGCAGAGATTGACTACGAGTTCACTGTGGGATGTTACCCAGCGTAGATCACTTAACCCACTTAGCACTACGTCTGAAACAGCGCGTAAAACAAGCAGTCGTTTTAGTTAATGTCTGAAATTCGGAAATCGAGGACCTAAAAGGGTGACTTTTCAGTTTTTCTAAAAAACGGAAAACCATTTTTGGTATATATTATTTTGTTGTTTATCGAAATATTCGCATTTAAAATTTACGCTCTCGTCCACTTGCTGGAACCACTTCTGCGGCATTTATTTTTCCACTATGGTGTTGGTACCTTAAACACCGCAAGATTCAACAGCTTCCTGAGGCTATTTGTTCAACGTAAGGTAACAAATACTATTACACCTTTTATCTAAATAAATGCTGGTATATTAGCACCTTTTCATTAATGAAACAACGTATAAAGTAGCTCTAAATATTTAAATATTCTTATGCAGTGTTAAGTGCAGACGACATGCTGCTGACCGAAACATTCACGTAATTGGAAATATTAGCCAGGTGACGATGGGCAAAGTAGCCAGAAACAGGTTAGGGCATTGAAATAAAGCATTTATGCCTGGTTACGTTATTCACCAACATTAATTCGATGTTTTTCTCAGCCATACAATCAATTGTTTCACTTGCTTTGTGATAGCTGATATGTCACAATGAAGAATAGTGGGTAGGACTTCTCACGTTCTTGTCAGCAAACTAAATACTGTTACCCAACTTCTGTTCAACAGTAAAGATAAGATTGCACCTTTAGAACAGGGCGGAATTTATAGAATTTTCTGCAATCTGTGTGGCAAATTATATGCAGGTCGATCAGGTAGAGATGTAACTACCAGAATGACTGACAAGGCCTCAGGGGTGGTATCGACTTTTTGAAACCATCTACACGGGTTAAAATTCCAGGTATCACACACTGCTGATATTCATTCTGGTGGGCCCTCGTTTACGAATAATCGACGAAAATTTAGAATTTTTGTGTGATTCTCAATAACGTTGAAAAAATCGTCTTGCACAGACTGGTTGCGTCGTATAATGGATAGGATATTAGCTTCATGTCCTGGAGGTAGTAGGTAACACAGGAGACTTTGCCTAACAAGTTTTCTCTTTCTTTTCTTTCACTATTTAAGTCTTCCATCTTAAGCTTATTAGTTTGTCTCCCTTGGACACAGTTTAACAACATATTTAAAAAATAATTTAAAACCGGGGACTGGTTTATTTTAAAAGTATATAGCCGAAAAATAGCAAAAATTTCGTCAGCTACAGTAATTTTTTTATTTTTAAATCTTTACTGAAATGATCTTGATCACTTTTGTTCTGTTAATTGATGTGTTTATTTCCAGTCCTGTGTCAAATAATTTTAATCATGATATAAACTTCACTTGCACTCATTTTTCTTCCTGTCATTCTTTTCCCACTCCAAATCTTTGTTCATGTTTTCTTTATTAATTTTTTGTAATAATTCTACTCCTGGTAAAGAAAATTACATTTTTCACACCATTGCAAAAAAAAAAAAAAAAAAAAAAAATGGTTTAAATGCCTCTGAGCACTATGAGACTTAACATCTGAGGTCATCAGTCCCCTAGAACTTGGAACTACTTAAATCTAACTAACCTAAGGACATCTCACACCATTGCAGAGTCAATATAAATAGATTATTTGGTCTTTTGTTTCTTAACTGACAGATCGAAATTTGTAACACATCAATATAATTACATTCATATTCACAAAAATTCCAATTGGAAAAAGACTGATATAAAGAAACAAACAAATTACAAAGTTCATATAGTGATTACAATTATGTGACAAGGGAATAGAAACAAAAAATTACGTTTAAACCAATCAACTGAACAAAAATAATGATCGAAGTCATTTCGATAAAGATTCAAAACCTTTTTTGTGTAAAACTTATCCAACCCTCAGTTGTTTTCCCTTGTTCTCTATGTCTTCATCGGTTAGCTTCCTTCAGCTGTATTCAATTCTTTTTCAGTAGCTAAATTCTTTTTCTTTAAATCCAACTACAAACTTTAATTTTCTTTCGAATCAAAACTAGCTCCTTAATGGTATGTGGCAATTTAATTCGTGGCATTTTAGAAGAATTAAGTTCTGAATGCATTTGAAAAAGGGAACTAAGCCATACTTCTACATAAACTCGAGATTTCCTTTAAAAAGTAATTGTCTGCTGTTTACCTACTTTAAACATCTTATTTTTACAGAAGTGTATAAAGGAGCCGAATTTTTCCTTTTTCCAGTTGTTTCTGACAATTTTCTCCCTTTGTTTGAATCCAGTTATAGAATTGCCATCCCCGAACAGTGGGAAGCAAGAAGGTGCTTAAAACATCAATGTAGACCTGTGCTGTGATTGTGCCACGCAAAACAACAAGGGGTGCAAGCCCACTCCATGAAAAACACGACCACACCATAACACCACCGCCTCTGAATTTTACTGTTGGCACTACGCATGCTGGCAGATGACGTTCACCGGGCATTCGCTATACTCACACCCCGCCATAGGATCGCCACATTGTGTACCGTGATTCGTCACTCCACACAACGTTTTTCCACTGTTAAATCGTCCAATGTTTACGCTCCTTACACAATATGAGGCGTCGTTTGGCCTTTACGGGCGTGATGTGTTGCTTATGAGCAGCGGTTCGACCATGGAATCCAAGTTTTCTCACCTCCCACCTAACTGTCATAGTACTTGCAGTGGATTCTGATGCAATTTGGAATTCCTGTGTGATGGTCTGGATAGATGTCTGCCTATTACACATTACGACCCTCTTCAACTGTCGGTGGTCTCTGTCAGTCAACAGACGAGATCGACCTGTACGCTTTTGTGCTGTACGTGTCCCTTCACATTTCCACTTCACTGTCACATCGGAAACAGTGGACCTAGGGATGTTTAGGAGTGTGGAAATCTCGCGTACAGGCGTATGACACAAGTGACACCCAATCACCTGACCACGTTCGAAGTCCGTGAGTTCCGCGGAGCGCCCCGTTCTGCTCTCTCACGATGTCTAATCACTACCGAGTCGCTGAAATTGAGTACCTGGCAGTAGGTGGCAGCGGAATGCACATGATATGTAAAGCGTATGTTTTTGGGGTATCCAGATACTTTTGATCACACAGTGTATCTTCCGAAAGTTTTGATGCTGCACGAGCGCAATTATTATATTGACGAAATAAATCTTGGGTGAACAGCCTGGTGTGAGTGTACAAAGAACACAATATTGTTGCCATCATCAGGTGTGCTGATGTACATTAGCACACCTGATGATGGCAACAAGGTCGATTGCCGAAATATTGTGTCCTTTGTAAACTCACACCAGGATGCTCACCCGAGATTTACTTCGCCATGAAATACGCCTGGAGAAATTGAAGAATCACAATTATTATCGGCAAAAGCATTAACGGCTAATCTTTGTGTACCCACATTTATTCCCGAGATTTGGTTGGTGAAGAAGCGGATCACTGTATCTGAGGAAATTATTTATAACATCATGGATAACAGGCATCCCTGTCGGACTGAGTGCTGAATTAAGAATTCCCTCGTGAACTGGACGTTTATTTGTATTCAGGGGACCATTTGATTCCGGTCTGGTAGTAACAGATCTATTGTGGCCTATGGGAAGTTTAAGCGATGCAACACTTTCCTTCGATGTTGGTGACTGGCTTTGTCAAAGGCATTTTCTAGGTCAATGTTCACTAATCCTCATGTTCCGGTTTGGTACATCCATGAGAAGCAGGTCGTGTCCTCAAAGAGCAAAGACCATCAATGATCTTACTGTTGGAAAAACTAAACGTTTGGCCAGGCCAGATGATCTCTGGAAGTCTCTCTTGTTGTTTTGCGCCTATTATGCGCGTCATGATTGTTGAGTCGGCACACAACAAAGTTATTGGCTTATAATCAGTGATTCTTCTTGGCCATAAAGAGTGAAACAAATCCCCCAAAATTGAACGCAAAGTTCGAGTTAGCATAATATCGTTAAATTTACCGGTATTTAATCGTTGTTAGATAAAAGGTGACGTTAATTTAATGTAGTATCGACTGATGCAATCCATTTTTGATTTTAGGTAACTCCTGAGGGGCTACACTGCACGCAGTCTCCGTACTTCGAACACGCAGGCCCTTGATCGAACCATACTTACGGGCGCCATTTTTTGTTTTTGCACTGAAAATCTAAAATGAAGCACAAAGTACGATCAATCATAACCCCCAAACTGAACCTTTTTATGTCTTTTCATTGTCTCAAAAAAATTTCCTAACCTTGCCAATTTTTTGTTTATCTGAATGAGAACGAAGCGTAAATGACCAAACAGAGATCCATTACTCACCTTTACGAAAGTAGCAGCCAGTTATTTCTGTCACCATCAGATAATAAGCTTGTTATAACTGTTCCACACCCACATTCCATAGGGTTTCTCCCCCTCCCTTTATTCGATCTGTTCGTCACATTCACCATTTTTTTCCATATGGCATAGTAGCCTTTCCATTACTCACTATTAGAACATTTTTGGCTTATAAATCCACGTAGTTTTAATATTTGAATACGTTGTAATACAAGATTTATTTGTTGTTCATAGTCTCTTTGGGTACTACATTATGTTTGTATTTTTATCGACGTAACCATAAAATGCCACACATCTTCGTACAGCTATGAATTCTCGCTGAAGCTGTGGGGACTATCCGTTCAGTAATAAGTTAAATGAAGATGGCTTAAGAAGCCGAAAGCCGATTCATAACGAAATATAAAATATTGTTGTGGAACATTAATAATTTGTATTCAGTTTATTAACACACTGGATTAATTGTTGTCTTTTCTCCTTAACGAAATACTTCACGGCGCACGTTCTTCTGAACATACGAAAGTCAGCATTCATTTTACTCTTTTTAGTTTCAACAGACATGTTGCAAACATACTCGAATGAAAGAAAACATCAAATGACAACACAGCAAACACAGCCAAAAGTCACAGTCAGCTACAGACAAAGCGCTCCTACTGGCGTCTTTGTTATTAGCGAACAAGGGAAGGCGATTCTGGCGCGCTTTGAGCGGTGCAATGCTCCTAGCGGTCTCTCTCTTACAGTTAAACGAGCGGGAAGAATCACGCGCTACTTTAAAAAAACTTTCGCTCGAGCACGGGCCGGATTAAATCCCTTCGCGGGCCGGATGCTGCGCGCGGGTCGTAACGGTATTTTGGATATCCCTGCTCTAAAGTAAGGGTCACCTAACTATTTTCACAGTGGTCCAGATAACTGACAAAATGGCGAGAGCCGATCTAATCATACTTACAGTATCTAGATATAATAATGTAAAACAGAACATAGTAAACAAAGTTACAGAGCACCCAGGAGATCTCCGCACGTTGAAGATCTCTTAGTACTCTAGACACAATATTAAATAAAAAATTCTACCACGTCGTCTCGTGATCCATACGTTTCACCAAGAGAACTGAAGTTCCGTCAGCGGGTCGGACTAACTGACATCGCGGGCCCTAGTTTGGTGACTCACGCTATAAAGCAATGTTCGCGACATTTCTTGTATATTTGCTTGGACTGGAAACCATTTTCTTGGAACGAACCACTTTCGTTGCTGTCACTTCAAATCGGAGCAACCAAACAGCTTACTGCTGCTTACTTTCCAGCTCGTACGAATGTATCCAAGATTCGTCTCCTATGTTGATTATATAAACCGATTTCGTTTTTCCCCGGTCTAATTTTTTGAGCATTTCTTTACGCTAACAGACAGCAGCTGCAGAATTCGTTGGGAACAGAACTTTCTCACAGCTAAACGTTCAAGAAAAAGCAAATGAACTGCAGTCTTCGGTATGGCTATAGACATCTACTACTCACGGTACCCTTTTTTCGAAACCACTGATTTTGGCCAATCTTCGCAGAATTCGTGACCGACGGAAGAACAGCCACGTCGAAATTTTGCAAACCCACCGTAAACAGTATTTCCGAAGGAGGAGAACACCGAAAGTTCAATGAAGCAATTCGAGGTATCGTTGCTAATTTAGGCATTCTCGAAAAAATGGTCAAAATCATGCTACGAAATCTTTCACGTGAAATTTACAATTTTCCCAGCTACTGAGCAGCTATTTTTTCATCCACAAAAATTGAAAATTTTAAAACAATAATAATGTCACATCTCAATAGCTTCATGATGTGGCCCTTTGTAAAACCTTAATATCGATGTAGGATGTTTCACACAAGAAACACATCACTTCTAACACTGAACGAAAGAAGCTGTTGAAATATGTATGGTAAAGTTTTTCTAATACTTTTCAGTCGACCACTATTGACAGATTTCATGCTACGCTCCATCTTTACTTCATTAATTACCCTTTTCTGACTCTCCCAGACGCTGTTCTTCGCACTTCCGGAAAAATTGTATTTTGTAAGTTTCATTACCGTTACTACGTGAAGATACTACCCATGTGTCTGACGAATGGAAGTTCGACGTACCTTAGAGGTACGGTCACCGTTCCGTGAAGTTACGTCCACCAAGGTACGTACCTGTAACAGAAAAATACATGTTACTAGAGAGAAATGACCATGAAGTTAGACACAAATTCGAGGCAAGGGTAGTAAATGATAGCATAACATACTAACGTTAAAATATTCTGTTGAAAAATAATCAAACAGTATGGTTGAGTAAGTTGCAGTCTGCTAGTGCGAAACGTATCATCGTTCCATAGAATGTTTCTCCTATTATGATATTTTATCATAATAAATTCATATCAAGACACATCTTATTCAAAAAGAATAATATTTAAAAGAATGGTCGAAATTTTGGACTGAGTCTTACAGCTTAACGTGCAGTGCGCTAGCTTGCGAGACTAGTTCCAGACTATGTCGTCACAATGCGGAAGTAAAGGTTCCTAATATAGTATACTGTCCAAAAGTGGACAAGGTCTTTTGACAAAAAAATGGCTCTGAGCACTATGGGACTTAACATCTATGGTCATCAGTCCCCTAGAACTTAGAACTACTTAAACCTAACTAACCTAAGGACAGCACACAACACCCAGCCATCACGAGGCAGAGAAAATCCCTGACCCCGCCGGGAATCGAACCCGGGAACCCGGGCGTGGGAAGCGAGAACGCTACCGCACGACCACGAGATGCGGGCGGTCTTTTGACAGTTTTCCAGATCTGTACAGGTCAAAGACCAAAGCAGCGCAGGTTCCCCATTTTCGCCTCGCATAACAGTGAAAATAGGCATGCATGCAAATTCCTACCTCTCCCCAAACACACACAAACGTCACTCTGAATACAGTACACAGATTGAATCACCTGTCAGGTTAACGCAAAGGAAATAAAGAAACAAAGTATTTATCAGAGAGATTACATGGCCAAGACAACCAATCACGTAATTAAAGGATCTACAAAAGATACGGAACAATTATTTATCAGAACGCCAAAAGATATATCTAAATTACAAAAAAATCATATAAAACTGACACCAAACGTAAAGCATCCCGAGAAAACAAACGCTTGTTTCAACTGTGCATTTACTCTAAGTAGTTGGTTGGTTGGTTGGTTGGTTGGTTGTTTTGGGGAAGGAGACCAGAGAGCGTGGTCATCGGTCTCATCGGATTAGGTAAGGATGGGGAAGGAAGTCGGCCGTGCCCTTTCAGAGGAACCATCCCGGCATTTGCCTGGAGTGATTTAGGGAAATCACGGAAAACCTAAATCAGGATGACCGGACGTGAGATTGAACCGTCGTCCTCCCGAATGCGAGTCCAGTGTCGTCTAACCACTGCGCCACCTCGCTCGGTGTAAGTAGTTCACATAGGGTATAAATGTCTATGGAGTGAGCATTCCGAAGCGCAAAACGAGAATTCGGTCCGCAACATACCCTGCAACTCAAGTCACGTGATTCTGGGAAGGCGCATTTTAGCCCGTATAGCTCTTAGCGTATTCTTTGAGTGTCATTACTTCGCTCCTACAGGTAGATCACCTTCATAAGCTCCGTGAAACTTTGTATAAGCGTTTTACAGACATCTTATCAATTTGATACAAGGAACTGAAGATGGGTTAAAGATGTAAAGAGCAGTGGTATTGTGCTTTTTCGCCGTACTCAGATTCGCCTCCGCAACAGGATAAGAAGTGCAGCTAACGTTTTTTTACGTTTCCTATTGCGCCTATCCATATTTCCGAATCTCTGTTCTAATTAATTACAATACAATGATACTGTAGACGGTGCCGAAGTGACACAAAAAAACAACGAATTTGGAACTATGAAACTGTTATAGTACATATGGTAAGCGATTTGCACCACCTGCTTGTCCATTATTATTTTCAATTTTTCTTCCTTCACCCTTCTTTTTATAGACAAGTACAATATCTATAACATTTTTTCATCATCTCGTCTGAAAACCAAAACCACACATTATGCACGAAATATAGAAAATACAAAGTCAATAATAGAATTTTGGAGTAGGCTAATAAAAAAAGTTTTCTATTGCACTGATTCGTATTGCAGGATCTGTTCTAATTAATTACGTTACAGTGACACTGTTTAGTAAAGTGTCTCATGCAGAAATACTTACAATTAGATACACCAGGGTTTGAGAACCTGCTTAAATTGGAGGAAATTAATCAGACGGTCACGTACAAATTTTATCTGCATTTGAACGTAGCACCAATACGTATCCACTGACTGGCAGTTTACTCAAACACACTTGCAAATATATGTCTATTGTGCCACAAAATCGCAGAAAGTATGTGTGTGTGAAATCTTATGGGACTTAACTGGTAAGGTCATCAGTCCCTAAGCTTACACACTACTTAACCTAAATTATCCTAAGGACAAACACACACGCCCATGCCCGAGGGAGAACTCGAACCTCCGCCGGGACCAGCCGCACAGTCCATGACTGCAGTGCCCTAGACTGCTCGGCTAATACCGCGCGGCGCAGAAAGTATGTCTACAATACAACACTGCATAATACTGTGTCTCGATATTGTTCAAAATATGAAGTGCCTCCTATCAGTATGATAAGTACACGTTTGTTGTACGTCCCTACAAAAATTTTCTTTCACATGCTTCTCTTTACATCCGCAGCAACGACGTTACTGCACCACAATTGTTACTGAAACTCATACGTGCATAAACGTACATAAAACAAGGCGAATACGTGTAATCAAGTCTCGCTATTACCGCCGCAAATTGTAGACAAGCAGCGTCACGCGACTATCGCGGTTTGATGGTAATAATATGCGTAGAGAATGGTTCAAATGGCTCTGATCACTATGGGACTTAACATCTGAGGTCATCAGTCCCCTATAACTTAGAACTACTTAAACCTAACTAACCTAAGAACATCACACACATCCATGCCCGAGGCAGGATTCGAACCTGCGACCGTAGCAGCAGCGCGGTTCCGGACTGAAGCGCCTAGAATCGCTCTTACACAGCGGCCGGCTATGCGTAGAAAGTCCCTCCATAGATATATACGCTCTATGGTAGTCCAAGATGATAGTGAGCTGTAGCCGAATCGCTACTCGAGCGAGAATGGTCAACAACAAAAATTTCTGACAGAGCATTTTTACGGCCCATATTTTTTATGTAGTTTAGACAGTGTCAAGGAGAATTATTCAGTTGGTGTAAATATATTTCAAGCTGGACTCGCTGACTCGCAACACGTTTACACAGCCTTGGAAGCAATCGCAGGAGTGTATCGATTGGATAACAAAGGAGAAAGTTTTGTCAATAAACATGAGTCATGTAGACGTGCGCTGTTAAATTAACGGAAAACATTTTGGTTGATCACACACACACACACACACACACACACACACACACACACACACAAAAGCGCGCCCGTTCGTTCGTCTACACATTATTTGCTATGACTAATTTTGAGCGTCTTTACAAATTACAACCACAGTCCAAACACACAGCATTCCCAATTTCTTATTTATGATATCCTTCATTTGGCTTTGCTTAACGTTTCTGTTGCAATTTCTGCTGCATGAAAGCACGCTATGTGATTTACTTCGGTTACGGTATCCAGAATAGGAGTTTCTTGATAAATCGCTTGCACTGGGTTAAGCTTGTTTTTGCAGCCAGTGCTGTTGTGACGATCGGCTTCGGGTACGTCATTTGAAACAAGACTCCTCCTTGACATCAGGATGGTTACACAGAATCCAACGTATTTTGAAGTTAAGTCCACAGTCTTCAGCGTGCAGCTACAGAAGAGCCGCCCGAAATCCAGAAAAGAAAGTAGCTCTCGAATACGTCTTTATGTCCCTCGTCTCGCACCGAGCTGAGCTTAACGCACATATAACGTCTACTTTTCTCAACAGTTACGCAACGACAGATCGTGTGTATTGAGAGTGTCTCTGTTTCCGGAAACTACGCAACCACTGAGTTATCACGAGACTAACCTCAAATCAAAAACTATTAGTCCTAATAATGATACTAGTACACAACTACAGCAACATTGGCAAAGCTTTAAAACACAAACAAAACGAATGAAATAAATTTCCTATAATTTCAATATAAAATGCTGTTACAGCATTTGATCTTTACCATGGCACACATGCTGGATCTGATCACCGAACAGGTGCCATCGAAGAAGAAAAGGTAGTTAACCTACTTCCGAATGTGAGGTCGTTCGGAATGGAATATTAGAAGGATATCGCTAAGGGATGTTAACGCTTAAATGTATGTATTACATTTTTTGTTACTTTGATTGTCGTGAATTCTTGAGTCAGCGTCTTAATAGCTGTAAATACGCCTATAGCTAACAGTAAAAGTCCTCAAAATGGCTCTGAGCACTATGGGACTTAACGTCTGAGGTCATCAGTCCCCTAGAACTTAGAACTACTTAAACCTAACTGACCTAAGGACATCACCCACATCCATGTCCGAGGCAGGATTCGAACCTGCGACCGTAGTGGTCGCGCGGTTCCAGACTGAAGCGCCTAGAACCGCTCGGCCAATCCGGCCGGCGGTAAGTCGTCATACAAAACACTATTATAATAATTACACAAGATACTTTATCAAATCGTGAATAATCTTACACGCTTACACAAGAGAATGTGAATCAGAACAATTAAATAAGCATTTGTGTTTCGATAATAAACTGGGGGATTGTCACTTACTGAACGAACATGTGAATACTTTAACAGGCTGACTGTTCACCAAGTTTGTCAGCAGCTCACCCGTTTTATCTTTGCTGGTTGTACACTGGACGAAAAAGTGGGTCTCTTCATCTTAAGCACAGCAGTCACATAGTGCAGCCAGTTTTCTGTGCGGATGGTTCTACCACTGAACCTTGCTATAGAGGCTGTGAACATCCTGGAGCACTTTAGACCAGTGCTTAAGTGGTGTACATGGGTGTTTCTGAGTTTAGAGTCGTCCTCTTATTTGTGATAATGTGGGTCATTCTTCTTCCCTACCTGTGTGTGAGACATGATGCTAGTAGTTCATAGTGACTGATTTTGTCAGTACGCATTGCCTCTTTGCCATTTGGTCCATGTTAATTCATTGCCACAAGTTCTTCAGAGACGCACGGGAAATATAAAATCAGATATGTCAGCCGGGGATCTGAGCTCTTGAATAAGAGAGCGCTGTCATAGACAACTCGATGGCTGTCTGGATCCAATGACTACACCGACCATGGTAACATATATGTTCAACTGGAATGTAAAGAGTGGTCACTGTTGTGATTTAAAGACATATGAAGCTCCTGCAGTATGTACCCAAAAGTACCACTGCTGATGTGCAGAAGTATGATGCAGCACGTTTCTTAACAGATACCGTAAAACAGAGTTTGCTGCCGACAGTAAGAATCAGCAGCAATCCTCCTCCGCTCGCCTTACTCCCCACGCGTAACGTTAATCCAGTAAGATGGAGGCCAACGTGATATACAGGCCCTGCAACGAACTTGTGACGTCACGCTAGGTGGCTTGTCCGCCACAGTGCGTGAACGCTCGACTCCGTGCAGGGGCCACTGGAAGTCAATATTTAATTGAAAAGGAACCCCCTGAAGGTCTTAAGTTTGTCATGTGCTATCGAGAACTTGAATGCAGTTAAACATGCAATCAAGAGTTACTAAATTCGTCCGAAATAATTACTCGCTTCCCGCCGGAGACGGACGCTGGCAAGACCTAAAGTGTCACGTGCTGTTACCATGTTCCACGGCCTGTCTTTCTCGCGTGCCTCGAGTAAGATGACATTTAGATATCTGAATATGAAACGTCAGACGAGAAGTAAGGTAAGTTTACAAAGCGCGTGTTAGAAAATAATTCTCGTGTCGTAGCATCTAGTTCGTCTAACGTCAGAATCTGATGAACACGACAATCTCGGTCGAAAACTGACAATATTGCACCGCTGCTCGAGATACAAAGAGGGAAGAGGTTTCTATCTTTGCTGAAATGCTGGCAGAAAGCCATCGCTGCATCTCAGTTAAAATATTTACTTTAGGAATTAGATAATTCGCTCGTCGACGAGAGGATTTACAAGCTTTCGAAATATCTGGAGAGGTACGGAGGGTTCGGTGACCGCTCATACTCACACAAATCCGGAGAAGCACCGCTGTCCGTTATACATGCAAGGAGAAGAGCTTTCTGTCCGTTTGCCGTAATGCTGCGGCTGGCTGAGCAAATATTTTCCCCCCGGTTAGTCACAGCTCTGGATAGCTGAGAATGACTGCCTCCAATACAAAACAAAAAACATAAAACACCTAAATTCTGGTGGCTCGTCTCACGGGCAAGGTATTTGCTGGTCCTCCACAAATAACCGTCTGAATGTAACCTCCTTCCGTCCGCCTGTTCTCTCTCTCTCTCTCTCTCTCTCTCTCTCTCTCTCTCTCTCTCTCTCTCTGTGTGGGGGGAGGGGAGAAGGGGGAGGAGGGGGGGGGGGGGCGAATGCTCGCCTGTTTGCGTGCCCGCGATCTGTCGCGCCACGAATGCAGCTGTACATCGTGTAACGGCTGCATCCTGAACGATATAATAAACAGTCACTAGCTGCATTCTGAGTCGTGCTATAAAATTTTCTCAATTGCAGTTCCTTACACGGAATACTGCAGACACAAAAGGTATAACATTTTTATGTTCTCGTTTCCTACCATCTATCTGTGTTTACGGCACCAAGCCAGCCACTGTTCCTGAAATACAATTATATATGTACTCTTTCACAACACAACAGTAAGATTGTGAGATAACGAGAAAATAATTTACGACAATATCCATAACGGATTTTACAAGTGGTTAAGTCCTACCACTAAAAGGTATTTACAGGGTGACAATTATTGAACTACATGAAATAAAATGGTCATAACTTCTGAACGATTTGCGTTACGGCATTCAAACAGTACAGCTGGCCGCGGGGCATGATGGAAATAAGTATGCGCATGTATGGTTTGGTTTAGCGACGAAGCCCATTGTCATTTGGATGGGTTGGTCAGTAAGCGAAATTGAGTAATCTGGGCGACTGAGAATCCGCATTTCGCGATCGAGAGGTCTCTTCGCCCTCAACGGGTGAGTGTGTGGTATGCAATGTCCAGTCACAGAACAAACGGTGCGACATTCTTTCATGGCACGGTGACTACCAAACGGTACGTGAAAGATTTGGAAGATGATTTCATCCCCATTATCCGAAGTAACCCTGATTTCGGACTGATGTGTTCATGCAAGACGCAGCTCGAGCCCCATCGAAGCAGGATAGCGTTTGATGTCCTGGAGGAACACTTGGGGGACCGCATTCTGGCTCTGGGGTACCCAGAAGCCACTGGCATGGGGCTCGATTGACCGCCATATTGTACGGATCTTAACATTTGCGACTCCTTTTTTGTGCCTTTTTGAGGGGCTGTTTTAAAGACAAGGTATACAGCAATAACGTCAAAACCACTACTGAGCTGAAAACAGCCGTTCAGGAGGTCATCGACAGCATCGAGATTCCGACACTTCAGCGGGTCATGCAGAAATTCGCATTTGTCTGCGACACGTAATTGCCCATGATGGCAGGCATATCGAACATGTAATAACCTACACCCGAATATCTGTAGTGAAGTTTACATGTTGAGTAAAGTGTGTGCACGCCGTAGTCTGTAACTAATTTACATTTTTTTTCATATAGTTCAATAGCCGTCACCCTCTATATTCTAGCCTTATATGAAAGGAGGGAACCAAGGCAGTCAAGATGATGTTCTAGACTGGGTACACCTGTCTGCAACCATTTCGAGCCGACTTCTTAACATCAAACTGTTATAAGACGACAGCCATTGACCTTTATAGGAAATAGAGTTATCAGCGTCGGCTCAAAACGCTCTAATGCGGAATTTGTTAGCTTTACAGACGCACGGGCAACGAATCTGAAGAGGCAGCTAGCTGTCCGAGGTAACTTCCGACACATCCAGCAGCACGCTCGGATATCACGCTGCCAATGTAGACCACAAGGCTACACCACCGCAAGGCCACGCGCTGTGTCCCAGCAGCCTTCATCCAACAGGAACGCGGATATTCTCACACAACTATCAGCTTTTATTACGAGGATTACCACAGTAGGTTTACATAATTTTTCGGTATACAAAAGTTCAACGGATCCACGCTAAATATCGAAAACATGTTTACGTCCTAAAAAGGAGCCAGATAACACCTAAGTTAAGGGTACAAATTTGTCAATGTCCACCACAGGTGATAAGTCGGTTGCGTCACCCTTCCGACATCAGAGTAAGAAGTGATGACTCAACTGGTGAAATGAGATGTAATACGAAGAGTCTCACTGCAATGTCGAGCCCTTTTATCAACTCTAGACTAATAATAAAATGAAGGTTTCTGATTTTATTGGATAAGCCACTCAACTACTTTATTGATTGTACTTCATTCACATGATCAACATCGACATTACATAATTTCATCTGCGGACGTGATTGTGGCAGTCCAGCTCAATCGAAACACTGAAGTAAATGAACCAACTACAGGCAGACGTGAAATTTAGATTACTGACTACTTGGCCCTTCATACTAGGTGGACAAAAAAATGCTGTAATATTCTAAACTTAACAGCAGCACTACCGATTTTCGATGTAGTTATTTTCTTTATTAAGTTCGTATGTGTGTGTTTCGGATGAGTTGGACGACCTCAAGCACTTCTGAAGAGTAAACTAGTAATATTTCTGGCTTTGCAGCCATGATATTCAGGTACAAAAAGCGCTTCTTACAGCAGTTGAGAAGGCAACAGTGGCAAGATGGCGTAAAGTGGTGTGAGGTACCGATGACAGGCGATTTGTTCAGTACGGATATCGTGAGAAAGTCCGTCTACACTGTGGTCCTTCTCCGCGACTGGCTGCTGCCATTATCAAAATGATAATCTTCTGTTATCAATAATAAATCGTTCAAATGGCTCTGAGCACTATGGGACTTAACATCTGAGATCATCAGTCCCCTAGAACTTAGAACCTAACTAACCTAAGGACATCACACACATCCATGCCTGAGGCAGGATTCGAACCTGTGACCATAGCGGTCGAGCGGTTCCAGACTGAAGCGCCTAGAACCGCTCGGTCACACCGGCCGGCTATAAATATTAAACACTGCATTAATATTAGACTTGCGTTTCTAATTAAAGCATCTCTAAATAGCGTGCTATCATTCCATTATTTCACAAGTATTAATAACCAGCACAAGAATAAACAACTACTAAACGAAAAGGCAGACGAAGCACTCCGGAGATCTTCGGATCGTGCCGAAATTGCATGGCAGGCCAAATGGTTGGGCTTAAGATCATACATAGCTGGTTCGGCAGTCTCGGAGGCCTAACATGTTGTCTGCTCGGTGTCAGTTAAGACGTTGTTAGCAATTTCTGGTTATTTCGACGTCTAGTTGAGAACTGTGTGATAGTAATTACGGAAATATGCAGTTCATTGTTTTGTTGAGGAATGGAAATTATTTGTGACTCTGAAGATGCATGTTATGGTGCAGTTTCTGCTGTTCTGGTAATAAAATTAATAATTTAATTATTTCTAAAATATTTGTTCCTCGCTAAGAGTTTATTACAGCCCCAAGATAACGGATTCATGACCTAGGTGCTTGTTTCTGCGCAGGGGATAACTACCAAGAGTGCAGGTTGGTAGACATCAATTAGAACTTAGGCATTCCACTCAAGGCGACAGAAGCAAGTAGGCACCTCGAGTGTACTGCAGTCTTAGTACAAGTGAGATCAGTGACACGTCAGCTGTGGTAACACAGAGGAAGTCCGAAGGAGAGAAATTTTCAAGGGAAGGGGTTTGTATGCGCACGTATGTATCACCCTCTCTCTCTCTCTCTCTCTCTCTCTCTCTTTTTCAACTTGCCGTAAACTGTGTAATTTAAAAATGGAGTACCATCAATAAAACAGCTGACGACCCTGAGGTTCAAGCCACGAACACTAATCACACCTAAATATTTGCATTTTAATTTAAAGCACATTCCTATTTCGGTTTAACATTACTGAAGATGCAGCGATTGGCCCCTGAAAGCAGAAAGTGTATTACCGACAAAATAAGCCATGAGTTATCCCTAACATTGTTATCACAAGAGACTATTTGTCATGATCTACGTCGACGTTCTTTGAGATGTTATCTCGCAATGCAGTTTCCCGTTGGTGTTCTAAGGATATCGAGAGAATAGGGAACTCTGAGGGGACGGGAGGCTGAAACCCATCACCGACACAGAAAGTATTTGTCCCTGAGGTCGCCGAGCTCAATGACCTCACTCCCCACTGCCTGGCAGCGAAGTTTCGAATTTAATCCAGCCCTGACAACTAGTTTACCGATCAGGAAATATACGGCGCCAACTCCCCCTCCCCACAACCCGATCAGGATTCTGCGATTGAAATTTCATCCACCACCGCTACACAATCAGCGATATCCGAATCGAGTGAAACCGCTGCATCGGAATGATTCCCTGCTGCAAATAAATCCACGTTGGCCTCACTGAATTAGAATTTTTTACATCATCATTTGAATGTAGTGTCCCGCATAATTGACAGCAGTAAGTTCAAAACGCTGTAACTTGTCGTCAGCTCAACAATTAGCAACAGTTCGTGCTGCGTCCTCAATACTTTCTATGATTTCTTCTTTATGAATCAAAATTGTGGTTTTCTGTCATTTATTTACGAACGAACCAAAATCTCACCTTCCAAGGCGGTCTTTACTAGAAATTAAGTATCGATATCAAATATGGTACGACTTGCGGAGAAAAAAAAAAAAAAAAAATCAGCTGGAACTACTGATATCCTAATGCAAAGGAGCTAATACTTCTAACAGGAAATATATATACGCAATATTTGAACCACTAGAAATTGCAGGCAGCACTGACTCTGAATACTGTATCTACGTATACTATAAAAATGGACGTGTAGACTTATCGAGGTATGTGTGTACGTATATTTCACATCTCCTAAGCCACTGGATGGATTTCTACCAAAATTGGTACACATATCACTAATTGTCTCGGAAGAATAGCTGTGGTGTAAGACGCCTAGCTACGAAAGGGACGTGGGTGAGGGTTGAAAAACAGCGTGGCCCACGACATGCCAATACTATTCAGTCACCCAATATTTGAGAATGATATCAATTACTGACCTGTAACAATGCTTACACATAATTTCAAACCTTTACGAAAATTTTTCTCGCTGCCAATACCCACAAAACGATGAAAGGAAGAAAGTTTATTGCCCACTACATTTTCGCTGTTCATGTAGTAAAACTGCCACATCATGCATTGCTTATTCACTAAAAACTCTACTCACACAAATTTTCGCGAACATTACTCACATATACCACTGGACGTACCTACAAAATTCTATCACTGCACGACAGACATTTCAGGAGATACGTCAAACACTGAGCTGCGTCAAAATGAAACTTCAGGGCGAAATTCGCTAGAGGTGCAGGTAAATATGTGGTCAAACACGGGTGAAATATGTTAAAGATATATCAGCTATATTTGACATGTGAGTACGCGGGCAAAGCCACGGGTAAAAGAGCTCATCCTTAATCCCTGGAACGATTTCAGCGAAATTTGATACACATTTTTAGTTGCGGTCTGGAAAGAAATACAGTGGGGGTAAGAACCACCAGCCTTCTACTGGAGGGAGGGCAGAGAGAGAGAGTGACGGGGGGGGGGGGGGAAGGGAGGGAGGACAGACAAAAAGAGGGAAGGAGGGAGGGAGGGAGGGGGGGAGTGGACATAGAGCGGGAGGAGGAAATGAACAGAGGGCGGAGGAACAAAACGAGGAAGGAGAAAGATAAGAAAGGAAAGAGGAGGAAATGAACAGACACAGAGGGAGGGAGGGAGGGAGGGAGGGAGGGAGGGCGGGGCGAGATGGACTAATAGAAGATCAGAATATATACATACACGGGGAAGAGCGGATACTCAGCCAGTTTTACATAAAATATACTGTAATTACAATTTACAACTACAAAAACACTTAATCGCATGTAATTGGTGATAAGAACCTAAATACGTGACAAATGTCACTATACGGAATACCGGTACCGTGAAATACGTCATCAGATAGAGTGCTTGTGAATGTAGTGCTATAGATGTAAGATACCGAAATTAAATGCTTGTTCACACAGGCAGAATATGATTCTTTCTATCTTACATGTTATTTATATTAGGCATAAGACAGGAATGCAACAAGCTGCCAGATATATGTTTTGTGTGCGAGCGCGTGCGGTCGAGAGAGAGAGAGAGAGAGAGAGAGAGAGAGAGAGAGAGAGAGAGAGAGACGTCATCCAGTATTTAACAGAAGAGCAGCAATTTCTGCCTACCTCGTTCTTCACATTCAGCGTTTTGTAAGATTACATTCAGCCGTCGTTAGAAACAATAGCATTGGGCGAAAAAGCCTTGATGTATTCCTGCAGCAAGAGGAAACAGCGCTCACAATGCTACGTCCTCCCAGAGTGATGTATTCGTGTCACAGATACTGGGGGAAGATAAGTTCCATTTTCAATTCAATGGCGAACTAAGCAGAAGTGCTTTTGTTGTTCTATTCTGTTGCCACTGAGAAAATGCATTTTGCAACAAGCGCATTGCTTAAACCTATGGAAGTAAGTTACGGCTGGTTGCAAGTACAGACTTCGCTGTAAAACTTTCAGCAAAATTCGTTAACAGTTTCGGTTATTTTGTTTTAATTTAATCCCAATCCTAGATACATTTTGATATTTGTATGCTAGATCACTTTCTGCTATCCCTTTTCTGGAAGATAATGCTGTACACACTGTTCATTTACAATCTAATAACTAGTAGGTACGAATATATGGGAACTTCCACAAGGAACATTAAAGATCACGGAAAGTAAGTTCAAGTTACAATTCACGGGTATAATAACAGAAGCAATTGAGATTAAAACAGAGAAAGCGATAGACCACTCCTAATCTTATTTAATTGGGAATTGTAAAGTGGCCACAGAATAGAGAAAAGAACAGGCAGAATCGAATACAAAAGCGAAATACCAATGGCTAGAAAAGTGGTAATCACGAAACTGATTTGTTATTGCAGAAGACAAAGTCATAGAGCACGAAACAAAAATTATTCTTCTGCGGCGGTTCGCCTAGGCCCTAGGAGTCACCCGTCTTCGATTGGCACAGGCCTCTTTCGTTCCAGTCACTCATTTCTAGGTTTCTGTCTCCCATTGCTTTCCGTATGTATTTTTTCCATCTTAACGCTGGCCTGCCTTCCTCCTTATTCCGGGCAGAACCAGTTTAAAAAGCATTAAATGGAAGACGACAGATGGCTCTTGGAGGGACGTAAGGTTATAACTAAGAAAACTACACCATCAAAGTATGGAAAAACTGATGTTTGTAAATTCCTGAGACATATCAAGCGGCGTTATGGAAGAAAAATTATTTTTGATACCATCAAGGCTACGAACGATTGAGTTTGCATTTAGATTTTAAAAGTATTTTAGAACAAAAAAATTAATGTTCGGAAATACGCTGAGGTGACAAAAGTCATGGGATAGCGATATGCATGTTTACGGACGGCGGTAGTATCGCGTACACAAGGTATAACAGAGCAGTGCGTTGGCAGGGCTATCATTTGTACTAACTTGATTCATGTGGAAAAGTTTCCCCCGTGATTACAGCCGCACGATGCGAATTAATAGACTGAACTCATAATAGCAGTTGGCGCTAGATGCTTGGGCATACCATTTCGGAAACCTTTAAGGAATTCAATGTTCCGAGATCCACAGAATGTGCCGAGAACACCAAATTTCATACATTACCTCTCACTACAGACAACGCAGTGGGCAACAACTTTCAGTTAACGACCTAGAGCAGAAGCGTTTTCATGGAGTTGTCATTGCTAACAGACAAACAACACTGCGTGAAATAACCACAGGAATCAACGTATCCGTTAGTACAGTGCGGTAAAATTTGGCGTTAATGAGCTATGGCAACAGAAGACCGACGCGAGTGCCTTTGCCAACGGCACGACATGGCCTCAGCGCCTCTCCTGGGTTCGTGACCACATCGGTTGGATCCTAGACTACTGATAAACCGTGGCCTTGTCTGATGAGCCCAGAGTTCAGTTAGTAAGAGCTGATGGCAGCGTTAGAGTATGGAACAGGTCCTACGGAGCTATCGACCCAAATTGTCAACAAGGCGCTGTGCAGGATGGCTGCTATGTTTACATAGAATGGACTGAACCGACCGTTGACTAAATGGTTATGTTAGGCTACTTGGAGTTCATTTGCAATCATTCAGGGACTTCATATTCCCAAAGAACGATGAAATTTTTATTGATGACGATGCGGCTTGTCACCGGGCCATAAATGTCCGCGATTGGCTTGAAGAACATTCTGGATAACTGGAGAGAGTGATTTGGCTACCCAGATCGTCCGACATGAACCCCGTCCAACTTTTATGGGACATAATCGAGAGACCAGTTCGTGCGCCAAATCCTGCATCAGCAACTTTTTCGGAATTATGGACAGCTATGAAGGTAGCATTTTGCCTTAATATTTCTGCAGGGGACTTCCAACGACTTGCGTCCACGCCTCGTCGACTTGCTGCACTATGCCGGTCAGGAGGTCCGAAACGATATTAGGAGGTATCCAATGACTTATCACCTCAGTGTACTAAAGCTTTAATTGTTGTTGTTGTTGTGGTCTTCAGTCCTGAGACTGGTTTGATGCAGCTCTCCATGCTACTCTATCCTGTGAAAGCTGCTTCATCTCCCAGTACCTACTGCAACCTACATCCTTCTGAATCTGCTTAGTGTATTCATCCCTTGGTCTCCCTCTACGATTTTTAGCCTCCACGCTGCCCTCTAGTACTAAATTGGTGATCCCTTGATGCCTCAGAACATGTGCTACCAACCGATCCCTTCTTCTAGTCAAGTTGTGCCACAAACTTCTCTTCTCCCAATCCTGTTCAATACCTCCTCATTAGTTATGAGATCTACCCACCTAACCTTCAGCATTCTTCTGTAGCGCCACATTTCGAAAGCTTCTATTCTCTTCTTGTCCAAACTATTTATCGTCCATGTTTCACTTCCATACATGGCTACACTCCATACAAATACTTTTAGAAACGACTTCCTGACAAATCTATACGCGATGTTAGCAAATTTCTCTTCTTCAGAAACGCTTTCCTTGCCATTGCCAGCCTACATTTTATGTCCTCTCTACTTCGACCATCATCAGTTATTTTGCTCCCCAAATAGCAAAACTACTTTACCAATTTAAGTGTCTCATTTCCTAATCTAATTCCCTCAGCATCACCCGACTTAATTCGACTACATTGTATTATCCTTGTTTTGCTTTTGTTGATGTTCATCTTATATCCCCCTTTCAAGACAGTGTCCATTCCGTTCAACTGCTCTTCGAAGTCCTTTGCTGTCTGTGAGAGAATTACAATGTCATCGGCGAACCTGAAACTTATTTCTTGTCCATGGATTTTAATTTTTCTTTTGTTTCGTTTACTGCTTGCTCAATATACAGATTGAATAACATTGGGGATAGGCTACAACCCTGTCTCACTCCCTTCCCACCACTGCTTCCTTTTCATGTCCCTCGACTCTCATAATTGCCATCTGGTTTCTGTACAAATTGTAAATAGCCTTTCGCTCCTGTATTTGATCCCTGCCACCTTCAGAATTTGAAGGAGAGTATTCCAGTCAACATTGTCAAAAGCTGTAATTATGAGATTGTAATTCGGATAGAGTGCACGTACGCATCAGAAACGTTTTTGGTTCAATTAAAAGAACTGAAAAGATAGTGCACGTTAAGATATTAGACACTGAAAGAGAAGCAGAAATGACAGCACAGAGAAAAGAAATGTAGATAGAATTAAAGAAAAATTTAAATATCGAAGGAACGAGGCCAAGTAAAGAGACAAGACAAGCTTCAGGACACCTTTAACTATTGTATGGTGCAGCTAAGTAAACTGGTTAGAAATGGCCATGTAAACTACAGAAAATTTTGTTTTACAACATTCTTTTGGATTGTTTTTTGACTTCCTTTCCATTCGTTTCTTGTCCCCTCTACCAAACATTTACGACCGTTAAAATACACCAAAGAAATGCTTTTGTACTTTTCTTTCTAATTTCTATAATAAAGTGGCTTTTTGTTTATCGAGAGAACTTCTATATCACTGCTTGATACAAACTGAACCGTGAGTGGCGGTTAAAATGAATTTTTATCCCATGCAGTTTTACGATGTGCTGTTTTTTTTATTATTTATTTTTTTAGTTGGAAAGGCAGATTCTTCAGACAGTGAGTGGCAGGCAGTCTTTACAGGACGGGGGACGATGAGACTCCGTGTGAATAGGGGACGACTCAGCAGAGAGTGCTGGGAACGAGGTTTGAGCGCGGCGCACTTTGACAATAGGCAGAAAAGGGGATAACAGCGTGGGAAGATTACACGCCAGGCCGGCCCGGCTCTGCGATAGGCGCTATCGTCGCCACGGGTGGCCGACTCACTCGCGGCGTCAACCCCTGTAACGGCAAACCAGTCAGTTTGCGGGCGATACCTTCTTATCTCGGCTTTTGTGTACCCTGGCGGTGCCCATTACACTTCTGACGTTGGCTTCATTCTTAGTCACCCCGAAGATGACTAGATACGTGCTTCGCTTGTATGACTAGTTCATGCTATTAGTTTGGCCACTTTAAAAACTGTATTGCAACCGCCTTTAACGAATTTTGCGTATTTGAGTACTAATAATGAATATTCTTCGAGCTGACTTTGAGGAAACATCAAATTGTAATTTTCTGGGGCATTAAACGTAGCCCAGTCGCGTAAGTGCACCTTACGTATGAAAGACCTCATGTACGTTGTCTGACAGACGTTTCCCATTTCTCCTAAATAGGAGTATTAGTAGCTGGAGAACCCTAAACAATGGGCTGCCTGAAGGACCAGTCCTAATTTCCTTTCTGTTTGATTTTTATGTCCACGACATACCAGCTACTAATTCCGACGAGGAAATACAATGCTTATGAACCTCCAGCATGATGCAGGAAAAGGGGGTCAAGCAACGTATTTTGCTTTATTAAAACTACTATTTGCAAAGCCGTAGAAATTGCAATGAGCAGTGACTAACTTCGGGAGCAGTCTGTTAACTAACTTTAGCCTTCATTGTACGTGTTGAACAGCAATACAAGCAGTACACTTGCAAACAGCAACAACCGGCAATCGTAAGTTACATATATACAGTTCCACAAAATTTCGGGCGAACTGCCGGATGTTTGCAACTTCCTGCCACAATATTTCGGCGCAGAGTCTTCTGGCCATCTTCAGGTGATACTGGCGAAAACTCCCTGAGCTTTGGTATCTAAGGCCCGTCGGCACATGCGTGGTGGATTCACTTTGCGTTGCACGTGCGCTACTTGAGCGCGTTCGATTCTGCTGCGCCGCGCGCCCTCCGTCGTGAAAACTCGCCGCATCGATATCAATTCGATTGTCTTCCTGCCGTTCCATCACAGACCTAGACCGGCTACGGAGGCCTGATCTTTTTCGACAGTTGGACTCCATGCCGAATTCAACTGGTAACCGCCGTCACGATTAATAAGAGACTCATAGCCAGACAGCAGTATTTCCACGGATTCATTAATAATAAACTCCAAAAGTTAGACGTATATGCCACAATTTTCGTCTCATTGTAATTCATGGCATGACCAGTGGAAATACAGTGTTCGGCGATGGCAGACTTACAAGGCTGAAGAAGGCGAGTATGCCGCTGATGTTCTACAATGCGATCCTGCATAATACGCGTCGTTTGTCCTGTGTAAGATCTGCCGCATTCACACGGAATCCTGTAAACACCTGCCTTGCGCAGCTCTAGGTCGTCCTTGACAGATCCTAACAGCGACGAAATTTTTGCAGGAGGGCGAAAGATTGCTTTCACTTTATATTTTCTTAGTATTCTGCCTATTTGCGCTGAAATATTACCAATATATGGTAAATAGACAGTCGTTTTAAAAGCCTCTTCCTCTTCTTTGTTCCCTCGTTTACAGGTCTGCAGCGCTCTCTCCACTTGCTGGGACGAGTACCAATTCTTCAGAAATACAGTTTGCAGGTGCTCCAGTTCCGTTTGCAAACTATCGGTGTCAGAGATAACGTGGGCTCGGTGAATCAATGTCTTCAACACACCCATCGTTTGTGCCGGATGGTGGCAACTAGCGGCTTGCAAGTAAAGGTCTGCGTGAGTGGGCTTTCAATATACCGAATGACCAAGTGTGATATCGTTCTTACGTCGCACCAATACGTCTAAAAACTTTTGTGGAACAACATGTACGCCGGGAAAGTTTTAAATCTCACATACATATATACAACTTATGATCAGTGTTTCTTGTCAGCAGCGCCAGAAGTTGTTCTGGTTCCGTTGACAAAAAAAATTGATACGAAGCCTGTACATGTTACCTATTATTGCTGGTTATGGCTATTTGCAAATGTACTGGTTGTATTGCGTTTGAATACTTTCGGTGAAGGCGATGGTTTAATAATGGACGTGGTGTCCGAAACAAGTCACCGCTAATAAAGGGTATTTCTCATTGCAACTTCCACGGCTTATACGCATGTCGCAACAAAGATACGCAACACTGTGAGAACACACTCTCAGGTGACCCAGTCATACGAATGAATACTTTTGCAAGTGGAATCTCTAGTGAAACCCAAGTTCAACAGGTGTCGGAGTGTTCCATCTACAAAAATGAGTAAAATGACGCACAAGAAGTTGCATATACAATTCGATGAAATCGAGGTTCTCGTAACTGCTTTCCTAAATATTTATGTATCAACGTCGATCGGAGAACGTCACTTAATGACACTGCAGGAATCTGACGAAGCAGCTCGACGCAAGACTAAATACGCTCGACAAAATACCCGGAAACAATTCGGGAGAAAATACATGCACACAATGCATAACAGCAATCTAACATGTATTTTGAGCTACTTAATATCTGTCTTCTATTGTGTATACAAAAATAAGACACATGCACGTCTGAATGAGGGCATGAGGACCATTAACCATTACTGACACTGTCAAAATCTACTCCTTTTCCGTGGTTATCTGCCATATGCAATATTGCCCCTCAGGACTGCAGAAGAAATCCTAAAACTTTAGTCCTACAAAGCGCTTTCCGAACTCCATCAGCTACAGCTCTGAAATCACGCAAGCCACTTTAGGTCGATCTTTGGGTTAGAGGTGTTTTCGATGCTACTGATAAGTGGTTAGAACGTGGGAAAGAACATCCTCCACCACTAACAGCTAATTCAAAACACAACGAAGAACGTTGGAGGGTTCGACCTTCCATTGCGAATGGTTGAGACTCAACTGCATCTTAACGAAACAAGTGAGATGTTGCTCTGGCTTTAAGAAGTGCGGTTATTGTGAAATTTCCACACGTGACTATGGTGCGGAGAGAGACACAATAAGACAAGCTGTCCATTGCATTCTTTTAAGGGTAGTCAAAGACTTGCATAAAGTGACACCTAGTACTGCGATCTGGTTGTCTCGTGCAGACATTAACATTTATATACATTTTGTATGTATGTCTAAGAGTTCTCTAAAGAGGTAAGATGCTTTCTAGCAATGGCCACATGAAGACAGTCAACATAATGCAATTGAACGTTATGATCTATTAACAGCTTGTCAGTCATCAGCTGTTATGTTGAAGTTTGGAAACTATTTTTCTCTTGGCTCTACTAGAGAATCTATATTACTATGCGACAATCTAGAAACCCGATACCAGTTGCTGGCTGCCTATCCAATGGCTTCCAGGTACAACAAAAATTTTATTTTCATTTTTTGCGTAATTATTGACCATATTTAAGAATTTAGAATGCTGTCATAATGTACTCATTAGGAGTGATAATCTTATGTTAAAAGTTTAACACAATAAGACAGGCGCCGCAGTCATGGACTGTGCAGCTGGTCCCGGCGGAGGTTCGAGTCCTCCCTCGGCATGGGTGTGTGTGTGTGTTTGTCCTTAGGATAATTTAGGTTAAGTAGTGTGTAAGCTTAGGGACTGATGACCTTAGCAGATATTACATCTGCCGTACGATTCAAGCCCAAGTCATCATAACATGCGAATTGTCGAGGAACTTGCCTGTCACTTATCTAGATACTACACTGGACCAGATCAAAGGTTCATTAGGCCTGACTGTACATTTCATCCGGGGTTGGATCAACACTTCTCCCTGCTTTTTCTCGTAGATCAATGCACTGAGCTTTAGCTATATCCGATGCCACCTTCAACTAATCCCACGTTTTCGAGTAAACTATTAAAGGGAGAATAATAAAATTATAACTGGATGATGATGTGTGTTCTTTCTCAAAGGGACTGCTTCAGATGCAAGAAATACTAACCTACGAATGAACAATGAAGCAATAAAAAATACTTCCAAATGGAAATTATCTTAAAGCACAATGGATGCTGTTAGTAACCGTCTTGTATATAACTTGATCGATCAACACAAGTAAATGAAAATCTAGCATGCATTCTGAAAAACACCAATTAAGAAAGCTGTAGCTATCGCTGAAATACAGTAGCGACGGTTTTTCTGCTTAAGCTAGACTCACTTTATTATCAAGGTACATGTAACCACACGACACCGCAGTCGGTGAAAAAATAACTGCTCGGTATTCTCCACAGAAGTCATATTTATCATACGTAAAATTGTCTGAATATAGGAAGGAATCGCCACCGAAGCACAGTAACATGAATTACACACAATTAACTTACAAGTACTGTGATCCATGTTACGCATAACACTATATGCTCCACTCCTGCCACCCTCTTTCTGTAAATTCTAAAATATCCGCATTTTCTGAAAAGAATGCGTGGAAAGCAAATCACTGCCACTACACTCATTCCTAGTAAAGCACTGTGAAGCTCTGAACAACAAATGCAGCTCTAAATTTTCTTGAAGACAATTCACATGGGTGTTCCTAGTGCCCTGTAACGCAAACGCAACCCACGACACGCCTTAAACAGTTCAACTTCATGAATTCTACAGCGCTACTGTACTGTAATAAAAATTTCTAGCAAGAAGCTGCCCACTTCCTGTAATACTTTGCTCAGGTAACGTTAACGTTTACCTTATAATGTTTCCGTAATTTCTTTCTGTGTCATAATTCTACTCGCTACATAAACAGCTGAGTACATTATGAACTGCAAGATATCGTCCATCGGTCAAAGGTCATGAACATCAGTTGCTCACCAGATTCATACAATCGTGAAGGTTGCGACATTTTGAATGTCAGGCCTGTTTATATTAAGTGTCAGCTTTAAGTTCTGCAACGCGGAAACTGTGTTTATGCAGCACACACCGTCGCAGCGGCTCCAGTCACGGCTAGACGTAAATTATCACACCGCGGCGTAAATTATCGCTGGCAGAATTTATTAAGAGCAGAGGGCAGGCCGAGAGGCGTGGCCGGTACCCAGAGAGAAATAGGTACCAGTTTATAGCCCTGCATGAAAGATTACTCTCACTTCCTCTGTCTCCGCTGTGTAGGATCGATCCAGTAGTACAGCCTTATGCAAACACAGCTAACACCAACAAATACTTTGAAAAAATTTTAAGTACCTATTTTTTTAAGCAGTTAAATAGTAGCGCCGGCCAAGTTTCTTCCACCTCTGAGAAGAATACGACGAAAAGAAGACGTTGACAAACCCAAGATATATTACTTTACACGTCTACTTCAGATATGTTAGCACAGAATCGTAGATACTACGTTCCTAAACGGATTCAATGTTTCTTACGTCAGTTTCTTTCGTTTATCCTGGAGTTATGCAGTGTACGCAGTGAAGTTCAGTACTCCATTAATCGATATGAATTAATAAAGGAGACAATGGGTGTAATTCTCATGTCTAATGGTGGTGGTGGTGGTGGTGGTGGTGGTGGTTAGTGTTTAACGTCCCGTCGACAACGAGGTCATTAGAGACGGAGCGCAAGCTCGGGTTAGGGAAGGATTGGGAAGGAAATCGGCCGTGCCCTTTCAAAGGAACCATCCCGGCATTTGCCTGAAACGATTTAGGGAAATCACGGAAAACGTAAATCAGGATGGCCGGAAACGGGATTGAACCGTCGTCCTCCCGAATGCGAGTCCAGTGTGCTAACCACTGCGCCACCTCGCTCGGTGTGTCTAATGGGGACATCGGCACTATGAGGGTTGCCACAACTGCATATTTACTATACAAGATACTCTCAGTGCGTGGCGTAAGGGTGCTTCACAGAGTATTGATAATTAAAGGTAGAACTTTCACTTTATGAGCGAAAATAAAGAATGAGTTTGCCAGAAGTAAGAGCAAATATAAAGGTGAAATGTTAATAGTGTGTTCGGTATCACTAAGAAGTTGCTTTTGGAATAAGATTTCTGACAAAATGCTGAAAATCTTAAAGGTAACATGCAAATGAAAATTTGAGGATATGTGGAGAATCAGGTGATAGAAGACAAAAGCAATGTACAAAACACTGTCAGTCAAAACAAAAGTGTTTCGCGCAAAATTATTCTGATGATAGAGGATCATAAATTGAATACTTTCAGGTCAGGAGCTTATGACCGGAAAGGAAAAAAAACTGACATTATAACAAACTCATAGCTACGGGTCAGTGGTCTGTGCGCCTTCTCAAAATAAGCGTGCTGGAGAGACACCGGAAAAGGGTCATCATAAGCACCATTAACGGATGGATATTAGTGCCACCGATATCAGTATTTAGGGAATCCATTATGTGTTACCACCGAAGTGTACGATGTCTTCCTGTGGTGCTAGCACCATGTTCGGTGCTTGGACATTGTGTCTCACTGCAGTATGAAATTGTCACAATAAATCTGTTCCTCTTTTCTGTATCAATACAGGGTTATTACAAATGATTGTAGCGATTTCACAGCTCTACAATAACTTTAATATTTGAGATATTTTCACAATGCTTTGCACACACATACAAAAACTCAAAAAGTTTTTTTAGGCATTCACAAATGTTCGATATGTGCCCCTTTAGTGATTCGGCAGACATCAAGCCGATAATCAAGTTCCTCCCACACTCAGCGCAGCATGTCCCCATCAACGAGCTCGAAAGCATCGTTTATGCGAGCTCGTAGTTCTGGCACGTTTCTTGGTAGAGGAGGTTTAAACACTGGATCTTTCACATAACCCCACAGAAAGAAATCGCATGGGTTAAAGTCGGGAGAGCGTGGAGGCCATGACATGAATTGCTGATCATGATCTCCACCACGACCGATCCATCGGTTTTCCAATCTCCTGTTTAAGAAATTGGAAACATCATGATGGAAGTGCGGTGGAGTACCATCCTGTTGAAAGATGAAGTCGGCGCTGTCGGTCTCCAGTTGTGGCATGAGCCAATTTTCCAGCATGTCCAGATACACGTGTCCTGTAACGTTTTTTTCGCAGAAGACAAAGGGGCCGTAAACTTTAAACCGTGAGATTGCACAAAACACGTTAACTTTTGGTGAATTGCGAATTTGCTGCACGAATGCGTGAGGATTCTCTACCGCCCAGATTCGCACATTGTGTCTGTTCACTTCACCATTAAGAAAAAAATGTTGCTTCATCACTGAAAACAAGTTTCGCACTGAACGCATCCTCTTCCATGAGCTGTTGCAACCGCGCCGAAAATTCAAAGCGTTTGACTTTGTCATCGGGTGTCAGGGCTTGTAGCAATTGTAAACCGTAAGGCTTCTGCTTTAGCCTTTTCCGTAAGATTTTCCAAACCGTCGGCTGTGGTACGTTTAGCTCCCTGCTTGCTTTATTCGTCGACTTCCGCGGGCTACACGCGAAACTTGCCCCCACGCGTTCAACCGTTTCTTCGCTCACTGCAGGCCGACCCGTTGATTTCCCCTTACAGAAGCATCCAGAAGCTTTAAACTGCGCATACCATCGCCGAATGGAGTTAGCAGTTGGTGGATCTTTGTCGAACTTCGTCCTGAAGTGTCGTTGCACTGTTATGACTGACTGATGTGAGTGCATTTCAAGCACGACATACGCTTTCTCGGCTCCTGTCGCCATTTTGTCTCACTGCGCTCTCGAGCGCTCTGGCGGCAGAAACCTGAAGTGCGGCTTCAGCCGAACAAAACTTTATGAGTTTTTCTACGTATCTGTAGTGTGTCGTGACCATATGTCAATGAATGGAGCTACAGTGACTTTATGAAATCGCTTCAATCATTTGTAATAGCCCTGTAATTTGTGACAGTCTTAATGTTAGTTTCTTTTTTCACCGCAAGACGTCCGGCTGTAGCATTTTCTCTGCTACGTCCCTCAGGCATCTGTGTAGTACGTACAGTCAGTTCCACAAGAATGTGTACGCGATAACTTTAAATGTGACGTCCGCAGTGGCATTTCTGGTAGTGGTCTTGAATCTGCACTCAGTGCGCTTTTGCACGGCGAATAGATAAACAGTGTGAGAGTTGAATGTTTTGTTTTGTCGGTTGTAGTTTAAAGTGAGTGCAGAATACAGTCACGAGGCAGTGCAAAACTGTGCAATATTTATCAAATACGCCTTCTGAGGTCCGTTAAGAAGCTATTTGGTTTGAACGAGGCAAACTGTTTGCTTCAAGAGGATAAGAATTCGAAACATCGCAGCCGTCTCTACACAGCGTAGAAACAAGACAGTGGGGTGCTCACGATGGATTAGCCTGCAATGTCTCCTGATGCAAATCCGATCGGAAATGTTGGTCGTATAATAAGATGAAGCTTAAAGGAAAGCCAATATATACTTTGCGTCGGCTGCCATGTAACATCACGACGATATGGAGGTCGTTACCGAGAGAACAAGCAGGAAATCTCGGGAAACGCATGCCAAGAAGGTGCCAAGCTGTAATCGAAATGGCGGTGGTTGGATTCACAATTAGGTAATTGTGCAATAACTAATAACATGTATTTTCATGTAAACACATTTATAATAGTGTCTAGTAGATAGTGTCGGACGTTCCATGCTGCTTTTCGCGCATGATGATGTAGTATACAGAGAAGATGCAGCATTAGAAAATTGCAACGTATAGGCACTTGGTGCATCCTTAACATAAACAAATGTAATGTATTGCGAATGCATAAAAAGGAGGATCCTTTATTGTATGATAGCAGAACAAACACTGGTAGCAGTTACTTCTGTAAAATATCTGGGAGTATACGTACGGAACGATTTGAAGTGGAATGATCATATTAAACTAATTGTTGGTAAGGCGGGTGCCAGATTGAGATTCATTGGGAGAGTCCTTAGAAAATCTAGTCCACGAAACACTCGTTCGACCTATACTTGAGTACTGCTCATCATTGTGGGATCCGTACCAGGTCGGGTTGACAGAGGAGATAGAAAAGATCCAAAGCAAAGAAGAGCGGCGCGTTTCGTCACAGGGTTATTAGGTAGGCGTGATAGCGTTACGGAGATGTTTAGCAAACCCAAGTGGCAGACTCTGCAAGAGAGGCGCTCTGCATCGCGGTGTAGCTTGCTCGCCAGGTTTCGAGAGGGTGCGTTTCTGGATGAGGTATCGAATATATTGCTTCCCCCTACTTATACTTCCCGAGGAGATCACGAATGTAAAATTAGAGAGATTAGAGCGCGCACTGAGGCTTTCAGACAGTCGTTCTTCCCGCGAACCATACGCGACTGGAAAATGAAAGGGAGGTAATGACAGTGGCACGTAAACTGCCCTCCGCCACACACCGTTCGGTGGCTTGCGGAGTATAAATGTAGATGTAAATTTCATACAGATAACGGGGTACACTTCTTGTAGAAGTAAGTACTGGACAGAGAGAAAGGATGAAGATGAGACAGATACGAACTTCCGATTGGCAAACTGAATACTTATCACGGTATGTCTTTAGTTCTATTCCAGACGCCTCATTAAGTATTTTTCAAAGAGTCGGCAGTAGTATGACTGGACAATCACATTATTGTGGTTGAGTGTAAAAACCTGAGAAACCACCTTTTGCAGAGCGGACCGCTGAGAGATGCGCAGGAAGAGAGAGAGTCTGTGCAGGAAGAGAGACAGTCAGGTTCAGGAAGATACCGACAGGGATGACGAGCCATGCCAACTTCTGAGCCAGTTGCCCTCCGCCACACATCGTTGGGTGGCTTGCGGAGTATCAATGTAGATGTAGATGTAGATTCTCGGTTGAGGATTTATGGCGCGAACAGGCCGCTCGAGGTAGTTCCACAGACTCCCGAATGGGTCTGAATCTGGGCAATTTTGTGACCAGGCGTTACAGTACATTCGTCCCAGTGCCCTTCGAACAACGCACGTACACTGCGAGCTGTGTGACACATTGCATCATCCTGGTGGTACATGCTATCGTACTGAGAATAAACAAACCGCATGTAGTGGTGGACACGGTCTCCCTTACTTATGTTCATCCATTGTGCATTCCAGAATGACAAGATCATCGAAGGAATCCCAAAAAAGTAACTTACCCCAGACCATAACGCTCCCTTCTCCAGCCTGAGCCTTCCGAAGATTACACGCCGTACATAACTGCCACCTGTCCGATGGAGCATAAGGCGGGATTCATCTAGAAGGCAACCTGTCGCCACTCACAAGGGGAGGCCGCCAATTGTGAAATTCAGATTCAATTCATACTGCGCATAATAAAAGCTCATGGCCAGAGGTGTAATGTGGCAAAGCACCAAGATGCACTTCTCAACCGTTGTCGAGAAAATCGACAGTTAAAATAAACCGTTGCGGTGAAATACTCTCAACGATTAACAATTATCGACAGCGTCGTGGGGCAGCGGTAAGCGCTCGGGTTCGTAATCGTATATATATAAAAATTCCCGGCAATCAGTTGCAACAATTATGCGTATAATAAGTTGTTGAAAGTCGTTTGTCGTGGAAAAACTGGCTACTTCGATCATCATTATGTTTTCCGCAAACGAAGTTGTATTTCACAAATGTTATTAATTGTCTTCATAATGTTAACCACGTATAGTTAACGGAAGACATAGAAACGATATTCCGAAACGAATACGTATAGCGTAAGTCAAACGTTCAAATTAGAATAGAAACCCCACGAACACAAATTTGCTGTGGCAGGTATGAAATATAAGCTCCGTTACTCGCTCGTTACACTTGAAGGACAGATGTTGAATGGGCCGAAACGAGCCGCCGCATAAAAGCGTAGTTGCCTGCTAACTTCGAAAGAAGGTAGATGCGGTCCCTAGCGCAACTTATAACATCGTCGAAAATCAGCGCGTACGTGAGAGCTTTGGTACACCCTGTTAAACAAACGGAAAAATGGAGGCGGTACAAATGGAGAGCGATCCGCCATCACCAAAATGCATAAGCAATTCATTAATACTTATATATATATATATATATATATATATATATATATATATATATATATATATATATTTGAATTACAAAAAACTAATAATAAAAAAGTTGCACGGCGCGAGATTCGATCCGGCGACCTTCCGATTACAAACCCGAGCGCTTACCGCTGCGCCACGACGCTGTATAAAACTATTAACCGTAGAGAGCATTTCACCGCAACGGTTTCTTTTAACTGTCGATTTTCTCGACAACGGCTGAGAAGTGCATCTTGGTGCTTTGCCACATTACACCTCTGGCCATGAGCTTTTATTATGCGCAGTATGAATCGAATCTGAATTTCACAATTGGCGGCCTCCCCTTGTCAGTGGACGTCAGTCAAGGGCCGCTAGTGGCGTGAAATATCCAGCAGCAGTCAACTAGGATGCGTGAACCAGGCGCCTGCTACGGAGGCGCATACACAGAAACGTTCGCTGAAAGGTCGTTTAGAAGACACTGTCGGCAGCTCCTTTGTTCATATGGGCGGTCAGTTGCGAAACAGCTGCACCTGTCTTCGCCTATACACATACAGTATACGCAGCTGTCGTTCACCCTTGTCTTCTACTGTCCGTGGCCCACAACAGCTGCTTCGGCGCCGATTTTGGATAGCGTCAATTTACCACGCACGGTATTCGTACTTGAACCCTGACGGCGCGCGTCTAGCTCACAAACTTAGCCGTTTCGGAAATGATTCCACACTTGGCCTGAAAGAGAATGATCATGCCTTTTGGCCGTCAGGTAAACCACTCGGTTTACCTGAGTGAAGAAGTGCTAGAGGTGATAGCCTATGCAGATGACCTCCTCCTGTTGGTCGGCGGCCGTAGCCGCGAAGACATTGAACCTAAAATAGAGAGTGCCCTAAACAAGTTACAACTATGGTGCCAAAACACCAAAATGACGTTGTCACCAAGTAAGTCCATCTACTTACTATTGAAGGGACAATTAATCCGTAACCCGACTGTACGAATCGAGCGCTCGCCGATTCTTCGGAGACGTGACGCACGATACTTGGGCATCATCATTGATGAGAAGTGGAATTTTGGGAAACACATCGAAACCGTAACCCAGAAAGCCCTCCAAACACTGAACAACCTCATATCCATAGGACACAAAAGATTTCATCTTCCACCTCATCTCATAAAACTCTATCATAACAGTATATTAACATCGATAGTGGGTTACGGCTCGGGAGTCTGGGCACATAGGCTCACGAGGGTGGTGCCCGCCATGACAGTGAGAAGGGTTCAGAGGAATATGATTCTTAGATCGGTAGAGGCTTACAGAACAACACCAGGGGGAGCACTACTAGTTATAATGGGGCTTTGCCCCTTGGACATCAAAATCAGGGAGCAGGCTGCATGGTTCTGGATTAAGAAGGGAAATGTAACAAAAATAGAGGAGATCTTAGGCATTGGGGCAGGGGACAAAGGTGAGATTAGGCAAAGGGGAGTACAACTACGGCAAGAACTGTGGGACGCGGATGAAACAGGGCGCAGGACACATGAGCTGATACCAAGCATTAGGGAACGGCTAAAAATGAAGTACTTTGAACCCACCAGAGGACTAATCCATTTTCTCACTGGACATGGACCTTACCCGGCATACTTATGTCGGTTCGGGAAAAGGGCCACACCCGCGTGTGAATGTGGTGAACCGGAGGGCACTCCCGATCATGTGATTTACGAGTGCCCCCTCTTCAATGATGTTGCTTCTACACTACGTGACCAACTACCCGACCATGACACTTACCACCTGATAAGACAAGAAGACACCTTCCAGACACTGAATAGACTTGCCAACGAGGTATCACAGAAAGTGTTGAGAGAATACATGAGGGAACAAAACTAAATAGCACAGATTACGACAAATACGTGCCCTACTCCCATACCGCCTGTGCGTGGATAGGCCGACCCTTTAGTCTGGAATCCGCCACGTACGGGATTATGGGGAGTGGGGAATAAAAATAACCTGGATTTGACAATACACTGGAGATGACGTAGGTTAGAATTAGTTAGTAGGTAGGAATCTAGATTTAGGAACCTGCAGCAATTAACATCTTGGCCTGCCCAGTGTCAGGGGCACGCCCATCTGGATTAGCTCGATGGGCAAGGCAATAAAGTAGGTTTGTACATTGCTGACACATCTGTGACGCTGCAGGAAGTAGTACGTAGGTTTAGTTAAAAAATCTTAGGAGTTAAAATAAATAGCTGAATATAGCTGCCCATTGAAATTAGATTATAGCTGTAGCTCACAACTCAATATATTGTAATTAGCTGCTAATTGTAACTAACAGTAGCAAGTAATACCCACTAATCAAATAAGGAGGTGGGTTGTGATGTATAAATATTATTGTTAATGGTAAAAAAATAAAAATCTTTATTTTTTTAAAAAACCACTCTGTTTCCGCAATACGACAGTGACTGCAATGTTTTCCGCATCCCCCCCTCCTGACATGCTATTTATACTGTCATGGGATATTGCCCAATATCGTATCGGTCTTCCTTTTGCCCTGAGTAGTGAAACAACTCGATGTGGTATGGATTCAAATCGCTGGAAGTCCCCTCCGGAAATACTAACCAAGATGCTGTTACTATAGCCGTCCATAATTACGAAAGAATTGCAAGTGCATGACTTCGTGCACGTGATTATGTCTCATAAATGTACGATAGGATTCATGTCGGACGATCTGGGTGGCAAACTCATTCACTCGAATTATCCAGAATATTCTTCGAACCAATCGCGGATACAGTGGCCCGGTGAAATGGCGCACTGACATCCATAAAAATTTCATCTTTTTTTGGGAACACGAAGTACGCGAATGCCTGCAGATTGTCTCCAAGTAACCAAACATAGCCATTTCCAGTCAATCATCGGTTGACGTGGACCAGAAGATCAAGTCCATTCCATATAACCACAGTCAACAGCATTATGGAGCCAGCTTGCACAGTGCCTTGTTGATAACTTGGGTCTACTGCTTCGTGAAGTCTGCGCCCTACCATCAGTTCTCATCAACTGAAATCGGAACTCCTCCGACCAGGCCACGGTTTCCAGTCGTCTAGGGTCCAACCCATATGGTCACGAGCCGACGAGAACCGCTGCAGGTGACGTCGTGCCATTAGCAAAGGCACTCGCGTCGGTCATCTGCTGCCATAGCTCATTAACTCCAAATTTTGTCGCCCTGTCCTTGCCGATACGTTCGTTGTACATCCCACATTGATTTGAGCGGTTATTTCACGCAGTGTTGCTTCTCTGTTAGCAATGACAACTCTATCCAGACGCCGCTGGACCTAGTCGTGAAGTGAAGGCCGTCGGCCACTGCTCTGTGCTTGGCGACAGTATTGCCTGAAATTTGATATCCTCGGCACAATCTTGACCTGCGGATCTCGGAATATTGAATTCCCAAATGATTTCCGAAATGGAATATCCCTTGATGTAGCTCCAGTTATCATTCCGCTTTCAAAGTCTGTTAATTCCCGTCGTGGGGCCATGATCACATCGGAAACCTTTTCACATGAATCACCACAGTACAAATGGTAGCTCCGCCAATGCACTGCCCTCCTATTTCTTGTGTACGTGATACTACCGCCTTGTAAATATGTGCATATCGCTATCCGATGATTTCCCATTGTTAGTGCAGCCTCCTACCGTTGGTGAGTGGGTTATTGCACACTGACGTCGAAAATAGGCGGCGGTCACTACCATACATGTACCACTAGGAGATAGATGTGACATCTATGCTGGAACCTAACATGGTTACTCCGAAAAACGCAGGGTCTACTGCCAATAAAATAATCTTGAATGAATGAATGAATCTCAGACTCTGTACAGACATTATTTCAGAATCTGAACTGGAAGAAGACATGCGGCTGATCAGCGTTCGGCGCAAACGGGCAGCTGAGTTACACTGTCAAATGTAATGTAAATATCGTACATTAGGGAAAACATGTGATACTGTTTGATCACAACTTCGCTAATCAGTCACAAAAATTACTAGTCTGGACGTTGCAAGATGGGTGAAGAAGTAAATTACTGTACTTCCTTCAACACACGTCTCATCCAACCTCAATGAGGGGAACATTAGAGGAATTCGAGCTTATACCAATTGTCTTTCTTTCCGAAAGCGGAACAAATAAAGGAAAATGCAACTCTGAAAAATGTGATGTTACCTCCTTGAGCTGCTGGTTTTTATTGTAATATGATGATAGTGTAGGATGCTCTCTAGTAGTAACGTCGTTGGCATTGATTAGAGAGACAGATTGGCTGCTACTAATCGAGTATTCGAAATTTCTCCCGCTGTTGGGCTTTGGGTACGCGCGGGTCAGTTCCGTACAGTAATTTACCTGGCGCCGCGGCAACAGACAAAGGACAGATGGAATGCTATTGTCTGCAGTTTACGCTCGCTGAACGCCTATAGCATTACTTCCAGCCGCGCCCCTCGCCACATTCCAGCGCTGCGTTTTTGTTCATAGACGAAAGAGCGGAAATTGTCCCCGCTATTTGCATCCGGACACTTCCGCGTATTTGTAACGGAGCGTCTTTGTGGAGTTTAAAGCATATCGGAAACAGCCGTCGCTAGGTGATTTATACTGCAGGTTGACGTGCAACTTGGATGCATGACCTGATTGTGAGATAATTCTTGCACTTCTCAGCTCTTGATATCTTCGGAATTGCGTGGAAGGTGTTTTTTTCCGGACGTCTGATGGTATATCACCAGTAGGATGCTGATTATTTTCCAAAATTTAAGCGGTGGCGGGGTTCGAACCTGGGATCGAGGATGTTTTCATTACTAATCAAAGACGCTACCCCTAGACCACGGATAAAGGTACCTAGTGACTAAAAAACACAGGTCATTCTAGTTTTCAAGAATGGTGGTAAGACGGAAGTGTATAATTATAAGGCCTACATCGTGAATTATGGAACATATTTCATGCACTAAAATTATGACTTTTGGAGAACGAAAATCCTCTCTCTAAGAATCAATATGGATTTCCCAAACAGAAAGTCAACTCCGTCTGTTCGTTTTCGGATCCATAGTGCTGTAGACAACGGCGCTGAGGTTGACGCCGTGTTCCTTGACTTCAGAAAGGCATCCGACACCGTCCCGCACTGCCGTTTAGTACGAGCTTACCGATTATCGGAGCAGATTTGCAACTAGATGCAAGACCTCCTTGCATCAGAACTCGCAAGTCGCTCTTAAAGAAACAAAATCGGCAGATGTAAAGGTAATTTCCGGAGTGCGTTATGGAAGTGGTAGTACCGTTACAGTTTGCGACGTACATAAATGATCTTGCAGGAAGCCTCAGAAGCTCTTTAAGACCGTTCGCAGATGGTGCGGTTACCTATAAGAAAGAAACAATCCCAGAAGATGGTACCTATTCGGAGAATGACCTACAGTGGACCCTATACGTAAATAAATGAACATATAGCTCATACACAGGAGGAGAAAGCTCTACTGTAAAATATCTAGGAGTAACTATCCAGGGCCACCCTAAGTAGAATCACCACGTATAACAAACAGTACGAAAGAGAGACACCAGATAGATTCATAAGAGGAATATTACAGAAATGTAGCTCATCTACGAAGGAAGTGGCTTACAAGGCGCTTATTCGACCGATTTTTGAGCGTTTTTCGTCAATCAGAGATCCTTACCAGGTAGCACAGATAGAGGGGGGGGGGGGGGAGGGGGGCAGAGGCGAGTGGTGAGTGGTTGAAGGCAGAGTTCGCCCAAGAATGGCGCGACAGTGTTACAGAGATGCTCAACAAACCCCAGCATCAGACGTTATAAGAGACGCGTTTCGCACCACGGAGAAATTTCAAGACAGCACTTTTCGAGACGAGTTAGTCGTCATGTTACTGCCTTCTACCTACATTTAGCGAAATGACCACGACGAGACAATTCAAGACATTAGAGCTAATGTAGAGGCTTACCGACAACTATTCTTCCTACGTGCTCTTCGTGGATGGAACAATAATGGGGGGGGGGGGGGGGGGGTTAGTTATTGGTACGGGAAGTATCCGCCGCCATACAACATTAGGTGGCTTGATGCGTATGATGTAGATGTATCATACTTCGGATAATGCTAAAACTACTTTTGAAATGCGCGTTCCAGTAGTTTCTGGAGACAAAAAAAATATATTCACTTGGATGATAAGACCGCTTTATTAGGGCAATCGATGTAAAGTGCCAAAAGGTGATAAGTACAAATGATGTGATACGATAGTTCAGTTCTCGGCAAAATTGATGGTGTACGAGTTTTCGGGTATGCTATCTGGTTATCGTTTTCTCTTTACACTCGACTCTAAACCCAAAAACCTGTGAACCAAGTACGAATGAAAGCAGCAGAGATCGCTAACACTTGTCTCTGCAGTGGCTCTAAACTGGAAGGTAGCCGGTTCGAAGTCTGGTGGCGGAAAAAATTTTCCATCACTCGTGTATGGCCCTCACGCGGAAGACGGGTATTGGTGTGCAGTTCCGTATCACCAGCCTTGTGCCAAGGCCCGATTCGAAATTCTAAAACTCTTCGCATTGTGTGGGAGAGTTGAAGAGAAGTGACATCGTTGATGGTGGTCCGCTCGTCGCATGAGGACATTAGGCTTGGCTGTATGCTCTTCGAGAGGAGAATGTTACGCGCCAGTACCGGTTTCAGTCTCTCCCGTCGATTACTCCAAAACAGAAAATTAGTCCGTATGGTATGACTGGTCTGGAGTCCCTCAAGAGGGAATTTCAGCCGCCTGCCCCCAAATTCCTTATATTGCATTCTACTTCGGGTCAGGCGCCGCCTCAACCTACTCCAGTGATCTAATCAGGGAATTGGCACCTAGAGTTTAATGTGCAATTCGAAATACTGCGATGTGGAGACTAGCGTAAAGACAGACTGAAAAATTCCGTTCTATGAAAGGGAATCGAATCCGCGACTCTACAAACTCCACGCTCGCGCCAAGCTAGACTAGCCCAGCAAGAACTACACTGTAGAAGCCTTCGTCGCAGGCATCCACGCGACACAGATACCGACCTCAATTTTTACGACATCTTGGTGGAACGTAATGGCAAACCTTCGGTACTACACTGCATCCTCGATGGCAATCCGGGATACCCGCATCTGTTCCCAACGCCCGCTTCCAAGAACACAGGAATGACAGATTTGTTACTCTGGGGAAATATGTGCGAATCAGTGTTGTCTGAAAATACACAATGTTACGGAATGCGAAAATCATGCTGGGGAAAACTCCCAGATTCCTCGGTCGCACGGCAAACCTATGACGAAAGCTTTATAATACGGAATCCGGAAGCGCGTCTGTTCTCATGAAAACAAAAGCATCCTCAAAACATTCACGCGCGTACCGAAAAAGATTTGTTGGCGAAGAGGTAATAGTACCCCGTAAAAACGTATTAATTAAGGCTCTCGTTGTCTGCGTGGGAGAAGAAATTCTTCCGGAGGCAACGTCCACTGGGATCGCGTGAAAGGAGGCTAATGAGACACACATCTGCGGCGTCCGTTCTAACTGGCACATGCCGTGTTCGCGTCCCACGAATACTACGTTAAAATACAACCAGCGCAATGTAACGGACGTTGCTCGAACTCCTGAGAACATCCACAAAATATGAAATATTTTCCTTAGCTTCAATTTTACTTTTCACCTAGACGTTTCAGAAATCTTGGACGCCTAATTGCAATGTAGTAGAATGGCGTGTGGCAAAGAGAAGATGAACTTCACGTAATACTAAAAAGTTCAGTACAGAAAAAAAAGACGCGAAGCTTTAGAAATGTGGCGCTGCGGAGGATGCCAGTAATGGAGAAATACCGAACTGAATCGGGAACAAAGGGAATTATATGGCAAAAATTTCAAAAAGAACACCATGCGACTACAGCATGCAGGCTAGCTGCATAAAAAAAACCACTCCTAAATTCCTAGCTCTGGGTAATACTGCAACTCTCTCTCGCACTTTTCGTTACATGTAACGCAGTTGAAATCTGAAAAGTGTGGCTCGTTAAAAATAATTTCTTTTTCTATACCTATAATGTTTCGCTGTTCAAGCAACTAACAGATTTTACGTATAGAGATTAATATCTATAGCTTTTCGCTACTGGAAATAAATCGCCGCCAACTTTCTTAAAAACCTAGTCGCCTCCAGGAGGTTTGAATTCAATTCCAGCAGATAATTAATTGGTCCAGAGCCTTATCTACTGGTTTCCAATACAGTAATATTTCATAAATGATTTTTACTGTTGTTTTCAGAAACGAGGATATCAGTATTCAGAAAAACGCAAATAAACGATACCGTATCTAGCAACATCATCTCTAGCGGCATCCTACCCAAAGACCAGAAAGGGTCAGCTACTATGACCCTGTAGGTAAGTAAATGAACATATTGCGCATTGATAGGAAAAGAAACCCACTACCGTACAACTAATTTACTGATGAGTCTACACATATATCCACTACGAATTAAATTACAAGCTTCCTTACTTCACTCATACGCTCAAAATAGAAGACATTCTCCAAATAGGTTTCGTAAGTATAAACAAGAATCGTTTAAAACTGCTGTCACTACCGGCACACACTATCTGTACACTTTTCCTCATAATGGGTGCAACCCAAGGAGCGTCTAAACGAGCGTTTGAAAAATGCCTGAAAACAACACTCGGGTTGGACAGTGCACCCGCTTTGGTCATTAATCCACAGCGCGTACTCGATCCCGGTCTGGCTCACCTCCGTGTCTCACAAACTAGCGCACCACGCACTGCGCTAAACGAGCGCACGGAGCGAGGTTGTCTGAAGTGGTTAGCACACGGGACTCGAATTCCCGAAGGCGGCGCTTAAGATCCGCGAGCTGACATCCAGGTTTTCCGTTATTTCCCTCTATCAGTCCACGAAAATGCCGGGATCGTCCCTTTGAAAGGGCACGGTCGATTTCCTTACCCATTCTTCAAACAATTCGAGCGTGTGCTCTGTCTCTACTGACCTCACAGTCAAAGAGACGTTAAACCTTCATCCACCTTTCTTCTATGCGAAGTAGTCTGATGGTAAAGAAATATAGTACGGGCTATAAGGCAAACCAAAACAACATATTTCCACAAGCTACTCTTCCGGGCTAGCATGCAGACTCGTCAGCGAAGATCAGTTTTCTTCATTTGATGTCCATACTTTACATGTCGTCTTGCTTGTAAACATAGCAGTTGAGAGAAGTACGGCCATGGGGTGCGTCAGTGCATGAATTACCTGCTGAAATCGTGATCTAGTGTCACACGCCGGCCCCTGCCATTTACACACACTACAGCGTCGATGGATATTCCCGCACATGGATTCCCGTTCTCAGTTTGTTCCTCCTCACGGCACTTCCACGTTTGTTGTTAGCATACTGTTACAGCATGTACAAGAGTAGCTAAAAAAAAGTCTTAATTATCGCTTCGAAAAAATAAATTAACGTAATTAATTTGAAGTTAGTTTGTGGGCGCACGTTTGAGATCATTGTACCGGGCCACATTCCCGTAGTATGCCGCTCGACGATTCAAAAGAAAACAGCACTGCCCACAGAGTATTTTGCGCTGATTCCTTTTCTGTACTTGAGTGGCAACAAGGCTGTGACATCTACATCTACATTTATGCTCCACAAGCAACCCAAAGGTGTGTGGCGGAGGGCACTTTACGTGCCACTGTCATTACCTCCCTTTCCTGTTCCAGTCGCGTATGGTTCGCGGGAAGAACGACTGCCGGATAGCCTGCGTGCACGCTCGAATCTCTCTAATTTTACATTCGTGATCTCCTCGGGAGGTATAAGTAGGGGGAAGCAATATATTCGATACCTCATCCAGAAACGCACCCTCTCGAAACCTGGCGAGCAAGCTACACCGCGATGCAGAGCGCCTCTCTTGCAGAGTCTGCAAATTGAGTTTGCTAAACATCTCCTTAACGCTATCACGCTTACCAAATAACCTTGTGACGAATCGCGCCGCTCTTCTTTGGATTTTCTCTATCTCCTCTGTCAACCCGACCTGGTACGGATCCCACACTGATGAGCAATACTGAAGTGTAGGTCTAAGGAGTGTTTTGTAAGCCACCTCCTTTGTTGATGGACTACACATTTTCTAAGGACTCTCCCAATGAATCTCAATCTGGCACCCGCCTTACCAACAATTTTATATGATCATTCCACTTAAAATCGTTCCGTACGCATACTCTCAGATATATTACAGAAATAACTGCTACCAGTGTTTGTTCTGCTATCATATAATCATACAATAAAGGATCCTTCTTTCTATGTATTCGCAATACATTACATTTGTCTATGTTAAGTATCAGTTCCCACTCCCTGCACCAAGTGCCTATCCGCTGCAGCTCTTCCTGCACTTCGCTGCAATTTTCTAATGCTGCAACTTCTCTGTACACTACAGCATCATCCGCGAAAAGCCGCAACAATCCAAGTTAAAGTTATATATTATATTATGAGACCAAGACGCTACTTCGATTGATTATTTACTACTACGGCCAATACAGCTGTCACGAAACAGCATTATGAAATAAATTTTCATACTTCGCTAACTACACAAATAACTTCTCGAGCAAAAGTTTAACATCTATTACAGCAACAACATCAAAGAAGCAAACTTATACAATACCGGGACAGCAACTGAAGCAATGTCATGTGGATATCAAGTCCACTTTACATAACCTGCAGATGGTAACCACGCCGAAATAGGCATTTAATGATAAACAAGTGGAAGTGTACAGTAACAATAGACCATCATATAACACAGTAGTTAGGTGACGCAGATGTTTCCATTGCGGTTGAACAAGTGTGAATGACAAACAACGAAAGGAGGAGAAATGCGTACCATCACGTTTCCAACTTTGATAAAGGTTGGATTGTAGACTATCGCGATTGCGGTTTATCGTATCGCAACATTGCTGCTCGCGTTGGTCGAGATCCAATGACTGTTAGCAGAATACGGAATCGGTGGGTTCAGGAGGGTAATACGGAACGCCGTGCTGGATCCCAAAGCCCTCGTATCACTAGCAGTCGAGATGACAGGCATCTTATCCGCATGGCTGTAACGGATCGTGCAGCCGCGTCTCGATCCCTGAGTCAACAGATGTGGACGTTTGCAAGACAACAATCATCTGCACGAACAGTTCGACGACGTTTGCAGCAGCATGGACTATCAGCTCGGAGACCATGGCTGCGATTACCCTTGACAGTGCTTCACAGGCAGAAGCGCCTGCGATGGTGTACTCAACGACGAACCTGGGTGCACGAATGGCAAAACCTCATTTTTTCGGATGAATACAGGTTCTGTTTACAGCATCATGATGGTCACATCCGTGTTTGGAGACATCGCGGTGAACGCACATTGGAAGCGTGTATTCATCGCCATACTGGCGTATCAGCAGGCGTGACGGTATGGGGTGCCATTGGTTACACCTCTCGGTCACCTCTTGTTCACATTGACGGCACTTTGAACAGTGGACGTTACATTTCAGATGTGTTACGACCCGTGGCTCTACCCTTCATTCGATCCCTGCGAAACCCTACACTTCAGCAGGATAATGCACGACCGCATGTTGCAGGTCCTGTATGGGCCTTTCTGGATACAGAAAATGTTCGACTGCTGCCCTGGCCAGCACATTCTCCAGATCTCTCACCAATTGAAAACGTCTGGTCAATGGCGGGCGAGCAACTGGCTTGTGACAATACGCCAGTCACTACTCTTGATGAACTGTGGTATCGTGTTGAAGCTGCATGGGCAGCTGTACCTGTACACGCCATCCAAGCTCTGTTTGAATCAATGACCAGGCGTATCAAGGCCGTTATTACGGCCAGAGATGGTTGTTCTGGGTACTGATTTCTCAGGATGTATGCACCCAAATTGCGTGAAAATGTGAACACATGTGAGTTCTAGTATAATATATTTGTCCAATGAATACCCGTTTATCATCTGCATTTCTTCATGGTGTAGTAATTTTAATGGTCAGTTGTGTATTTTGTTGACTGCAACTTAAATAGGAAGTAATGACCATCGTAAGAAAAAACAGAAATCAGAACTCGCATGTGAGGATTTAGGTGTTACTTTTTCCCACGTGCAATTCGAGAGTGGAACGGTCGATAATTAGCCTGAGAGTGATTCTACGAACACACTGCACGAAGTTAAGTACGAACTGCAGAGTAGTGATGTATACACAGAAGTGATATTTGAGTTGGGACGTTTCCTGAAAAGCCAAAAGGGAGACGTCTACAACCAACGTCTCCGACAAGTCATCCATTGTTGTGGAATATGTGTTCGGTTATTACGCAGACATGGATTCACACGTCCACGAAGTTCCACGGCAGAAGATTTTTTTTATTATTTTTATTTATTTATTTATTTATTTTTTCGAGGTGACATAACTTGGCGACCACACTCGTGTGCACTGAGCGTCAGCGACAGCATCTCATTACCTGGAGGTACGCTACGTTCGCTTGTGACAAAAAGGCTCCGTTTCCAGTCTTTTGGTCGGTCTTTCAGCCTCTGCGATTCCAGCACCTCGTCTGCTCTGTGGGTCCAGGGCGGCCAGCAGGCGAGCGGGCGTGCATTAACGACGGGGCGGAGATGACAGCGTGCGTGAGTTATGGAATGTCTCCGCGGCGCGCATTCCTGCACGGCGAACAATACGCGCCGAACTGGAAATAAGCAGCTGCCCAATCACGACTGCGGAACCGGTTCGATCAGGGAGCACACCTCCCCGCGGCCGGCGCGCGAGCGGAATGCGCGGACGCGGAGCCGTTCTCTTCCCGCTGCGGTCCGTTTATCTGCAGAGTCAACACGCGGCGCCGGCGGCGTGGGCGGCCGGGCCGAGCTGCCGCAAAAGCCGGCGACTCCTGCGCTCCCGGATATCTTCTAAAGCCGTCGCCGTATTTCCAAACCCTCTGGCGTTACAGCGAAATTCCTACGTGGCCAAACTACAGGGTTCTGGTGCCAAGTTCGTTTCACAAGCTCAACGGGTCTCATGTATTACCAGTTACGGAACCTTTATGTTGTCGCTTGTACCTCACAAAATTCTACTTGTACATATGTGCGTAATAACTAATGGCAGTCGTGCAAGTGAAATACTTCACTTAAGTGAAACTACTCAGCGGAATGAAGATTCGCAACTTTTATTCCCGTGTACCAGATTAAAATTCTAACGATAACAGCAGCTAACATACTCACTAACCGCCTGAAAACAAACCTCCCGGTACAGTTCTGCTTCCGAACAATAGATAGTAGACGTTGTGTGGTATCGGGTGGTTGTAATTAAAGTGCAGCTCACCACAGAGGTCCAGTATGGGCAGTAATTAACGGATGCCAGCGATACTTTCCGACATTCTCATGCGTTAATACGGAACCGACTTGTGCTGGATTTGTACACCTCCAGGTGCAAATCTGCCACTGAGAATGCAAGAGTAATAGAAGGCAGATTTCAGACTACCTAACAGATCAAAACGAAAATTTCTGTTCCGACACTGACAATGTTGAGTGTTTATGGAAAAAGTTCAAGGCAATCGTAAAATGCGTTTTAGACAGGTACGTGCCGAGTAAAACTGTGAGGGACGGGAAAAACCCACCGTGGTACAACAACAAAGTTAGGAAACTACTGCGAAAGCAAAGAGAGCTCCACTCCAAGTTTAAACGCAGCCAAAACCTCTCAGACAAACAGAAGCTAAACGATGTCAAAGTTAGCGTAAGGAGGGCTATGCGTGAAGCGTTCATTGAATTCGAAAGTAAAATTCTATGTACCGACTTGGCAGAAAATCCTAGGAAGTTCTGGTCTTACGTTAAATCAGTAAGTGGCTCGAAACAGCATATCCAGACACTACGGGATGATGATGGCATTGAAACAGAGGATGACACGCGTAAAGCTGAAATACTAAACACCTTTTTCCAAAGCTGTTTCACAGAGGAAGACCGCACTGCAGTTCCTTCTCTAAATCCTCGCACAAACGAAAAAATGGCTGACATCGAAATAAGTGTCCAAGGAATAGAAAAGCAACTGGAATCACTCAATAGAGGAAAGTCCACTGGACCTGACGGGATACCAATTCGATTCTACACAGAGTACGCGAAAGAACTTGCCCCCCTTCTAACAGCCGTGTACCGCAAGTCTCTAGAGGAACGGAGGGTTCCAAATGATCGGAAAAGAGCACAGATAGTCCCAGTCTTCAAGAAGGGTCGTCGAGCAGATGCGCAAAACTATAGACCTATATCTCTTACGTCGATCTCTTGTAGAATTTTAGAACATGTTTTTTGCTCGCGTATCATGTCATTTCTGGAAACCCAGAATCTACTATGTAGGAATCAACATGGATTCCGGAAACAGCGATCGTGTGAGACCCAACTCGCCTTATTTGTTCATGAGACCCAGAAAATATTAGATACAGGCTCCCAGGTAGATGCTATTTTTCTTGACTTCCGGAAGGCGTTCGATACAGTTCCGCACTGTCGCCTGATAAACAAAGTAAGAGCCTACGGAATATCAGACCAGCTGTGTGGCTGGATTGAAGAGTTTTCTAGCAAACAGAACACAGCATGTTGTTATCAATGGAGAGACGTCTACAGACGTTAAAGTAACCTCTGGCGTGCCACAGGGGAGTGTTATGGGACCATTGCTTTTCACAATATATATAAATGACTTAGTAGATAGTGTCGGAAGTTCCATGCGGCTTTTCGCGGATGATGCTGTAGTATACAGAGAAGTTGCAGCATTAGAAAATTGTAGCGAAATACAGGAAGATCTGCAGCGGATAGGCACTTGGTGCAGGGAGTGGCAACTGACCCTTAACATAGACAAATGTAATGTATTGCGAATACATAGAAAGAAGGATCCTTTATTGTGTGATTATATGATAGCGGAACAAACACTGGTAGCAGTTACTTCTGTAAAATATCTGGGAGTATGCGTACGGAACGATTTGAAGTGGAATGATCATATAAAACTAATTGTTGGTAAGGCGGGTACCAGGTTGAGATTCATTGGGAGAGTGCTTAGAAAATGTAGTCCATCAACAAACGAGGTGGCTTACAAAACACTCGTTCGACCTATACTTGAGTATTGCTCATCAGTGTGGGATCCGTACCAGGTCGGGTTGACGGAGGAGATAGAGAAGATCCAAAGAAGAGCGGCGCGTTTCGTCACTGGGTTATTTGGTAACCGTGATAGCGTTACGGAGATGTTTAATAAACTCAAGTGGCAGACTCTGCAAGAGAGGCGCTCTGCATCGCGGTGTAGCTTGCTCGCCAGGTTTCGAGAGGGTGCGTTTCTGGATGAGGTATCGAATATATTGCTTCCCCCTACTTATACTTCCCGAGGAGATCACGAATGTAAAATTAGAGAGATTAGAGCGCGCACGGAGGCTTTCAGACAGTCGTTCTTCCCGCGAACCATACGCGACTGGAACAGGAAAGGGAGGTAATGACAGTGGCACGTAAAGTGCCCTCCGCCACACACCGTTGGGTGGCTTGCGGAGTATCAATGTAGATGTAGATGTAGATGTACTGGCCATTAAAATTGCTACAACAAGAAGAAATGCGAATGATAAACGGGTATTCATTGGACAAATATATTATACTACAACTGACATGTGATTACATTTTCACGCAATTTGGGTGCATAGATCCTGAGAAATCAGCACCCAGAACAACCACCTCTGGCCGTAATAACTGCCTCGATACGTCTGGACATTGAGTCAAACAGAGCTTGCATGGCGTGTACAGGTACAGCTGCCTATGCAACTTCAACACGATACCACAATTCATCAAGAGTAGTGACTGGCGTATTGTGACGAGTCCGTTGCTCGGCCACCATTGACCAGACGTTTTTAATTGGTGAGAGATCTGGAGAATGTGCTGGCCAGGGCAGCAGTCGAACATTTTCTGTATCCAGAAAGACCTGCAACATGCAGTCGTGCATTATCATGCTGTACCGTAGGGTTTCGCAGGGATCGAATGAAGGGCAGAGCCACGGGTCGTAACACCTTTCAAATGTAACGTCCACTGTTCAAAGTGCCGTCAATGCGAAAAAGAGGTGACAGAGACGTGTAATTAATGGCACATCATACCATCACGCCGGGTGATACGCCAGTCTGGCGATGACGAATACACGCTTCCAATGTGCGTTCACCGCGATGTCGCCAAACATCGGAAAAAACAACGTTTTGCCATTCGTGCACCCAGGTTCGTCGTTGAGTACACCATCGCAG